>NW_005369964.1:1606982-1607356 GCF_000412655.1 Myotis brandtii
TCCTCCCGGTTCTCGCAGGCTCCTGCAGCCCTGGCCCGCGCGGCCTGCCTGCTTGCCGGTGTTTTTCTTTCTTTCTTTTTTTTTGCAGCGTGAGAGGCGGTGGAGAGACCCCGCGAGGCCGGGGGAGGCTGCGGGTACCACCAGCTCCACTCGCCCAAGCGCACGGAGCTGCCACCACGGAGCATGGCCGTTCCGACCGCCCCAGGGACTCAGCCCGGCTTCCCTTGGGCTGTTACCCTCCCGCTTCCTAACTGGCTCCAGATTTGCAAATTCAAAGGCGCGAGGTGCGGGGACTCAGCTGGGTCACCCTCTTGGCCCCTGGGGGACCCCGGGAGCTAATGGCCAAGGCTCCGGGGACAGGGGGAGGGGCAAGG
>NW_005369964.1:1608304-1608555 GCF_000412655.1 Myotis brandtii
CCCAAGGGCCTGGCGTGACCCAGGGAGGGGGCAGGGGTCTCGGCCTCTTCCCATCATGTGCCCCAGAAACACTTAACTGGCCTTTAATCACATTAGCAGGCGGCCCCAATTAGGACCGCGGGAGGGGGAGGCTGGAGGAAACCGCCCCCGTGTCACCCGGGGATAAAGATTCTTTCATGCCCTGGGCCTGGCCCTGGGCAAGGCAGCCCCGCCATCGCTGGCCTTTGATGGCCCGCGCCTGGGCCTCCCCG
>NW_005369964.1:1609410-1614285 GCF_000412655.1 Myotis brandtii
GACCCCGTCCCCGACCTCCCGCGCTAGGCCGTTTGTCTGCGCACAAAGGAGAACACTCATATTTTTCTTTCCCCGGCGGCACAGGCTTCACACCCGCCCAGCTCCCTCCCCGGTGACCCCCCACCGCACACACGCTTCGCTGAGAACCGCTTTCTCTCTGCACACCCACTTTGTCTCGCCTTTCTTTAATTCCATAGTTGTATTCGAGGATGTCAGTATAGCTTAGAAAGTTTCATAGAAAGTCAGAAAGCAATTAGAGAGGCCCTTTGATTGGAGTTTCGTTGGTGCCATGGCATCTTTTAAAGGCGAGTCTGAAGCACCGCATACAATCCCATTAAGCGGCCCAGACTCCCACAGTGCTCAATAGGGGTGCTCAATACTTCGACAGACTTTCGCTGGCTCATTGGGAACCGCGGGGTTTCCATCCCAGTTCCGCAGCTGACTCACAACAGCGCGGCCTGAACCCCTCATTCCTTCCTTTCTCATCGGAATTTCCATTGGTAAAATGGCTCAAGGGCCCGAGGGAGGGAACATTAATTAAGGTCTGCAGCGCCTCGCAGGTCTCTCTCTGACAAGGGCTAGGAAAACGTGGAGCACTGGAGTACAGCACCATCACGTCCTGTTTATTTGAATTTTCAAAAAAAAAAAAATCCCAGCCAGTTTGTGGAAACGTGAGCTTGATTGAAATGAGCTTTAACCTCGCTCTGCTTTCAAATCGATCGGCCAACATTTGGAAAATGGGTCAAAGAAATTATGCTTTGCCAAGAGAAAGCCCACGTAGGACCAAAGTTGCAGCTTCCTAATTGAATGTTAGTGCCAAATTATAACTCGCTGAATAACTGGACTGGGGCGAAGGGGGGTGGGTGGGAGAAGGCAGAGCAGGCAGTTCTAATGGAAATCCAGCCCCCTAGGGCTGTGTGGGGCCTGAGCTCCCCCCACACCCCCCACACCCCGCCAGCAGCCTGATCTGAAGCAGAGAGGGTATCCGCCTGTGGCCTTTATGTGGGAAAACTGGGGACTGGCCCCGTTTGATGTGTGGGTTTTGGTTAATTTTCTTGCATATTATTTACTTAATTATTTACTTAATGTCAGGGCCAACTCTTCTGTAGAATATAGCTTTTCAGGGGTTGTGTGTGTGTGTTTTTTTTAGAGTAACTTCTGTGCTTGCCAAGGAAAAATTAACCTCCCTTTAGAAGTCAGAAGAAAGAAAGCAGGTGTTTTAAAGAAATAAAGTATATATTTTTTAAATAGGTCCTTGGTGGTCAAAGCTGAGTGCCAGGTTTAGAATTAGGATTTTGCTCCTGTGTGCCATGACAGATGCAGATTTTCTTAAATAGAAGTTTGTATTTGCAAGTTTCTCTAGATTAAACTTTAGGAAAGGTGGAGAGGCGATGTGCTCACAATGAAGGAATTACCATTTAGATGGCGGTGAAATGAGCATCAGCTATGGGGGAAACGGGCTGTTCACTGAATCTATGAGGATAATTAAAAACGAGTGTGCAAAAGTGGAATATTTGTCAGATAGTTTGTATTAGTCATTCATTATTTTGAAATATTTTCTCAAATTTGCCCTCTTTTCTCGCATCTCATGGCCCCTCAGGGCCCTGCTGCTGCCGGTGGCAGCTCCTCAGCCTTGACCCCTGGCTTTGCATGCACTCTGCACCCTCGCCGTCCGCTGTCCTCGTGCGTCTCCTTTGCTTGGATGTGTCTGGGTGTCCGGTGGCCTGGCTAAGAAAGGACAGCGGGTGCCCAGACCCCGGCCCTGACCTCAGGCACTTTCAGGCCTTCAGGACCCTCTGCCTCAGCCACACCGGCCCGCCTCTTCAGGGACTCCTCACAGCTTTTCTCTCTGGACTTCCCCCTCCCGAGTCTCCCTGAAATGCATGTGCCCTACTCCCCACTCGCCCACACTGCACCTCCCAGACCCAGACCCCCCTCATCGTCACTCACACCCACAGTGACCTGGCCCACCTGGGCTCCAGGGAACCGTCTCCACCACTGGGCCACCACGTGCAAGTCATCACCCTGAGCTCGTCCTCAGACTCTAAGGCAGCGATGGCGAACCTATGACACGCGTGTCAGAGGTGACACGTGAACTCATTTTTTTGGTTGGTTTTTCTTTGTTAAATGGCATTTAAATATATAAAATAAATACCAAAAAATATAAGTCTTTGTTTTACCATGGTTGCAAATATCAAAAAAATTTCTATATGTGACACGGCACCAGAGTTAAGTTAGGGTTTTTCAAAATGCTGACACGCCGAGCTCAAAAGGTTCGCCATCAGTGGTCTAAGGTGACAGGAAGGTTTCTGGTTGAGGAGGAAGTGACGGAGGCCCCTGGAGAGCAGGCTTGTTTCACACAGGTCTGGGGCTCTGCCAGAACCCGACACCCAGAAAGTAGGCCCTGGCATGTTGATGCGTAAATCAAATCAGACTGGCCTTTCAGCAGCGGGGAGGAGAGACCCGGCCCAGCCAACATCCTGCCCACCCGGGGCACACAGCCGACCAGTCGCTCCGTGGAACTCATCGGACCTGACACTGCACGTTTCCAAACAACCTTCAGCTGTTTAAATTAAACGGCATCGTAAATTGTTTTAAAAAAGCGAACCTGACTCAGCTGGCCGGCTATGGAAGGTGGAGGAAAAATCGACAACGGTGAACTCAGAATTCCAAACAGTCCGTCCCGTCGGCTTTGGGCGTTCTTCCTCGGCCCAAGACGAGGAGCAGATTGCTGAGAACAGCAAGATGTTCTAAACGTGCGAAGGCTCTGGAGCAAGACACCTCTGCAGGTGACCTGCGGGCTGTGCCGCACGGGACCCTCACCCTGGAGGTGGCCCTGCACCACCTGGGGCCCGGTGGAAGGAAACGCGCCATTCTGATACCGTCTCCGCACACCTGGCGGCGCTGGCGACCCGGGATCCCACTGGAAATCTGGTGACAGGGCTTGCTCTGAAGAGCATGACAGTTTCCACTTTGGTCAAGAGCGTGTGATTAAAGTAACGAGATAAAAATGAAGGGAAGGAGCCACTTTAACAACTCCTCCGGGAACAAAGAGATTAGCAATTGCCGTGATAGAGGAAGAAATGAAAATGACGTCAACTCGGGGGAATCTGAAAGAGGAACATTGAGCACTTAGATTCCAGCGAAAAAGTGTTCACAATCTGTCTCTGAGCAGGTATTATTTCTCACCACTTAATCAAATTAACCACATCGGAGCTATTAGCATTTAGAGACGAGTGTGGCTCAGAAAGGCGCCTTCCCAAGATCCTTCATCATCAGCGGAGACACTGAACTTCCGGAGAAGGGTTGTCAGTTCACACTTGCAGTGACAGGAGCGTTAAGAAAAGGCAGGTGAGCAAGACACAGAGCTGGGCCCAAGCTCTTCTAAAAACGTGAAACGTTTCCACTGCTTCTCACTGAGGAAAAGTAGCAAATGGATGGGTGGTTTAAGCCTTGACTGCCTTTCTTCTCATTGGGTTTCTTCAACCAGGGACTTAGACGGGGCCAAACACTGATTGGTTGACATGTTTTTGGAGAATAATTTTGATGTTCTGATTTTGTTCCAATTCAGTAGTTTAATCCAAAATGCAGGTTTAGCTCTGGCAGGGTGGCTCAGTTGGTTGGAGCGTCATCCTGTGCATCAAAAGGTTGTGGGTTTGATTCCCAGTCAGGACCTATACCTAAGTTGCAGGTTAAATCCCGGTCAGGATGCATATGGGAGGCAACTGATCCATGTTTCTCTCACATTAATCAATCTCTCTCTCTCTCTCTCTCTCTCTCAAAATAATATCCTTAGGTGAGGATTGAAAAAAAAAAAGTAGGTTTATTTTAAAGGGATTCATTCCATGCACTTATGGGGAACAAAAAGAGACAAATAAAAAACAAAAAATCCCACTTCAGATTTAGGGTTCAACACAGAGTTAATATTGGGGTCTGGGCCAGCTGCCAGCGAGAAGGTGCTGTGTTTGGGCGTGTGTTACAGCAGCTCTGGGTCAAGGCTGGGCTTCCGGTTTGAGTCCTCACTGTCTCCCTTCTTATTCTCGGTAGTTTAGGTGAATTAGCCCCCCCTCTGACGTTATAGTCGGGTGACACCCGTCCACAAGACCTTTGGGGCGGGATGTTTTTCAGAATTTAGATCCGCCTCCCCTCCCCCGACATTTTTAGGAAGGGGTTGGCGTAGAGATGGCATTACAGGATCTGCACCTGGGAGTTGCCCTTATTAAACGCAGGCGTTTTGAGTGAATATTCACTCCAAGGGGGTTAGAAGGAGACTACCGGCAGCCTCGCGGCAGGCGCAGGCTAAGTTTGCTCTCAGAGTTTTCTGGAGTTCTGGCTTGCCCGGAAGGGATTGTGGGCCTGGATTAGAGCCCCCCTCTCTAGTTCTTTAAAAAAATAATAATAATAAAGGCACGGATTCCAGGGGCCTTCGAGACCTTTCCCTACTGGTAAGTTTTAACGGTAGCTCGGTGTTTTGGTGTTACTGGTTTGAAGAATGCTTACGTACTTTCAGATAATTCACAGAAAGCGATGGACGAAGGAGCACACTTTAGCGGATTCAAAGCGCAAGGTGCTAACATTTCCGAGGCTGATTTCCATGTGTCCCACCCGAGGTAAGGAGGCAGCCTGCTGGCCGCACACAGCGCCAGGGACAGCAGCTGACCTCTGGTGGCCACGCCTCGCCTCCCCCCTCCCGCCTGCCCCCTCCCCCCAGGAGAGACTCCATGCTTAAAAAAGCTGCGAGTGCCTTCCTTTGCCTCTGACCTTTGGAACAAAAATAAATTGCACATGATAATAGAACCGAGGATACTAAGAGGTCCTTGACGTGATGAAAGCTAGTCACTGGCGCGTGGGCAGGATTCCTGCAGGGGGTGGGGG
>NW_005369964.1:1614354-1627445 GCF_000412655.1 Myotis brandtii
ACATCACCTCTGCATCCCATCCGGTTGGGGCTCAGTGAGTCCGTGTAACCTGTATTAAGTTCTAACACACACATAAACTGTCTCAAGAAATAGGAACGTTTTGCACAGAATAGTGAGCGTTCCGACTTAAATGGGAATGTGATGCGTATTTCAATTAGTTCTTTTTTATTTTATAAGAAAGGTCACGGGCCCTAGCCGGTTTGGCTCAGTGGATAGAGCGTCGGCCTGTGGACTGAAGGGTCCCAGGTTCGATTCCGGCCATGGGCACATGCCCGGGTTGCGGGCTTGATCCCCAGTAGGGGACATGCAGAAGGCAGCCAATCAATGATTCTCTCATATCATTGATGTTTCTATCTCTCTCCCTCTTCCTTCCTCTCTGAAATCAATAAAGAAATATATTTAAAAAAAAATAAAGGTCACGGGTTGTGCGTTCGATTGAATTTTTTTTTTTTTATTGAGGGCCCATGTGAGCAAATTAAATGCGCGTGGGCTGTGGACACACAAGAAATGTCAGAATTCTTCATGAGGTCTTATATTGGACACATGCATTCGGCCTGTAGGAGCACGCTCCGAAATGGAAGTGGAAGTGGAAGTTGGGAAAAGGACCCCTCTGCTGAGATTCAGTTTTGCCCTTGACCTTTAAGAACCCATCTGTAATGCACATGTTTAGGGGGGTCTTGACAGTAACTCGGGGTTTAGTAAGTGCATTCCAGTGGTGTTGGCTTCCTGGGAGTGGCCGCTTCCACTAACCAAAGGGGAGAGGGCTTGAAGGCCTGTGTTTGAAAGGCTGGGAGGAGGTGAGAGGGGAAGCAGCAGGCCGCTCTTAGGAGAAAACAGTTTTTAATTTAGAAAAAACACTTTTCCCAACCTTCTCTATACAAGGGTGTTTGAAAGTTTTGATGCATAGACCTTTTTGGCTTACGCTCGGGGTCTCTTTATCAGTGTTGTCTTTAATTCATGCATTGAATTAAATTTATTGAGCGGCTAACTGGCCCAGGCACCAGGGTAAGTGATGGGCGAATAGACCAGTGGGTTCTGCCCTCGTGGGGCCGATAGTCTGCAGGGGAAGCCTTTTAGCAGCAGCGGCAGCAGCATGAGGCTCAGGGGGTTTTATTGTCTGCTGCTTTAGCAGCTCAGGAGGAAAGGAACCTTCTGCAAACATCTCTGGGGGCCCCGTGATGTGCTGGGGAGTGTGCCCGGTGGTCGCTGCTTTCAGTGAGTTCAGGGCCTGCTAGGGAAGGATGGGCAAGGTCACTAGAGTGTTATCAGTGGCTGAAGTCTTGAGAGCAAGTGGCAGAAGTCTTGGGGGCACACCCAGGGGGTGGGCAATGCTGTGCATGGGCTATTCCAGGAAGAGCGAAGACCACCAAACAGCTGAGGGTCTCTGGGGGGCAATGGGCCCTCCTCGGGGCTCCGGGAGGGGCGTTGGCAGTAGTGAGGGGCAGGGCCTGGGGGCCGGGGCTCGCTTCCCCAGGGCTTGTCTGTGGTTGTTGAGTTACACGATTCCAGGTGAAAGAATTATGCAGGTTGAAGGTGTCCTGTTGAAGATTTCTAGTGTATCACGTGTATATTTCATGTAAAATGTTCCATGACATTAGGTAGCACTTGATGTCTCTTACAGAAAACTCTGATGTATCCGAATGTAGCTGTGACAGCTGCCTGGACCTCAGATTAGCTTCCCGTTGAATAGATTTTAGGGGCGAGATGCCAAGAAGGGGTAGGGACACGGGTCCTTTTCCCAGACAACAGTGACCCTCGCCGCCGCGGATTAGCAACGCGACTTGCATTTCACAAAAGGCAAGCAGTTAGACCAGGAACACGAGGAAGGCCTTTCCTGGACCCTCAAAGGGAAGCCCCCCTCCCACTGGCCCCACATCTGGTCAGATGGGTCCGGCTTCTCTACTGTATCTTTTTAATTTTAATTTTTATTGATTTCAGAGAGGAATGGAGAAGGAGAGAGATAGAAACATCAATGGTGAGAGAGAATCAATGATCGGCTGCCTCCTGCATCCCCCCTATTGGGGATCGAGCCCGCAACCCGGGCATGGGCCCTGACCAGGAATTGAACCATGACCTCCTGGTTCATCGATCGATGCTCAACCACTGAGCCACACTGTCCGGGCTGTGCTGTATCTTTGACTCCGTTTCTGGGATTAGGAGGGAGGAGTGAAGTGTGGCCAGCGAAAGGAGGGCGAGCTGCCCCCTGTTTTGGAGCCAGCGGTCTGCTCTGGGGATGGCAGTTTCTGAGGGTTGCTGTCTGCAGGGTTCATATTCTTCTCCTTCCCTCTGAAGACGCAGTGGCTGGGCAGCTGGTCTGAATGGGGGTGACTCCCGGGCAGGCTGAGCGAGCTGCCTGTCTGTCTGTACAAAGAAATCGATTTCTGGGCTCAGCCAAATACTTTTTTCTTTCCCTTCCTTTCCTCTTTTTTTTTTTCTCCTCTAAAAAGAGCAACCAATTAGTAATTAGTTGTTCAATTCAACTGTTTTTTCACCTTCTCTTAAAAAATATATTTTAAAAAGGTGGTAGGATTTTTTTTTTCTGGGTAAATTCTTAGGATTTAATTGCACTTAAAAATCATGCAGGCTGTCAGAATAAATGGCAGATAGAAGAGTTTTACCCAATAACACCAGTCCTTTGATTGTCACCATTGTCAGGCTGCTCGGATAGAGTTGTGGGAAGGACAATTGAAGTCTCCACGGTGAACCACACTGCACATCAGTATTCAGAGTGGAGCTCGTCACGCTGGGAAACAAACACCCGAGTTAGCAGCCGCGGTGTTTGAGGGATCAGACTTTGATTTTAAAATGATTCCCAAATCCGCCCCCCCAAAGTAAAGGAGCAATGTCTATCGCACTGGTTTTAAGTGAAAGCAGTGCAATTTAAATCTGTAAAAAATGTTTTTTTGAAAAGACAGAACAGTTTTATAGCATATTATGAATAATAAAGCACAGGCAATATTACTTCTTGCAAAGTCGCATCTGCTCTTTGCTCAGTCAAGTTCATGTTTATTTGAAAGAGCTAGTGGGGATTGCTGGGTGTCTCATGGAGCTACAGGGCTTCCTTTGGCTGCGAGAATGGGGTCCACCTTTAGGGTATGAAAAGTTCCTGTCCCCCTCTTCTGCCCCCTGCCCCCCCCCCCCCCCCCCTAGTGCTGAATCAATTTATCTTCACGAGAGGCAGAACTTTCTAGAATATGCAGCTTAGCCGTACAACCCAACTTTGATTTCTGGGGACAAGGGGGGGGGGAACCCAAACTTTTTATTCTTCCTATCATAGTCTAAGGCAGGGGTCCTCAAACTTTTTAAACAGGGGGCCAGTTCACTGTCCCTCAGACCGTTGGAGGGCCGGACTATAGTTTAAAAAAAAACTATGAACAAATTCCTATGCACACTGCACATATCTTATTTTGAAGTAAAAAAACAAAACGGGAACAAATACAATATTTGTATTTGCATGTGGCCCGCGGGCCGTAGTTTGAGGACCCCTGGTCTAAGGCTCATGTCGGCCAATAATAAACCACAATCAAATAATTATTATGTACAAAGGATGGAAAGTAGTTACTCTCTTGTTTTGCATAATTTTTAAGTTAACTGCATTATGTCTTTTCCCTGTAGATCAGGCTGGCCGGGGAAAAGCACCTTCCTTATGTGGGAGCATCAGCTCATTTCTACTCTTTGGCACGTGGATGAGGTGAGTGAAATAATGAGGCCAGCGAGCGTGGGCGCTGGGAGTCCGGGGGCCAGAAGTGACTGCTCAGGTCCGGCTCCGGACTTCAGCTGTTGCCTCAGTCTCCGCCTGTGCAAGAGACGTGGGGCATCAGGGTCTTCCTCAGACAGCGGTGGTGAGGACGAACCCGGTAACCCGGGCCCGACACTCAGTACGTGGCAATGATGTAATCAATCGTTAAGGAGAAACAGGAGCTTACAAAAACAAGATTAGAAAAATGAAGGTAGCTGAATATTTGTCTTATGAGGGATACCTATATATTTCCAAATGACGTCTTCGGAGTATTACCTCATCACCTGCGAACGTACATTCCCAATATCTGAGTCCTAAAGAGATTGAAAGATTTGTTGGCTGTGGAAGTTATTAGGTTATGAGTGTGTGTGTGTACGTTAAAGGTCTGGCCAGTTTGTAGATTTCACAAGCTGTGAAGTAACAGCAGCGGGGCTGCTACCAGCCCACAGCTGCTCTGGAGCCCAGAGGATCCCAGCAGCCAGCTCAGCGTGGAAACGGCCCTAAACTTTCTGCAGTTCTATAAATGTCTTCAAGTTACTTTGTCTTGTGACTAAAGGGATTTAAGAAGAGCTAGCTGGTGGCCCGGCTGGTGTGGCTTGGTGGTTGAGCGTTGACCCATAAGCCAAGCGGTTGCCAGTTCGGTTCCTAGTCGGGGCACATACCACTGTCTGCATCTAAAGCCGTGTGTGTGTGTGTGTGTGTGTGTGTGTGTGTGTGTGTGTCTGTGTGTGTGTGTACACGTGTACGCGCCGCTCTGTGGACTGCAGGAGTGCAGGGTGCTGTGGGCGGGGCAGACAGGATCTCAGGGGCTTTTCTCTCCAGCACCATCGGGATGTGGGAGTAAGGCTTCCATCCTCTTCCTCCCAGTGGGAAGGGGAGCCAGGGCCTGGTGCCCGCCGTGGGTGGGGTTCTGGTGCTAGGCTCCCTTGCAGAGGGAGGCATGAGCAAGGTGGAAGCGAAGGGACGCGGATGAGAGGGGGCCTCAGACAGACCCGGTGCAGCCGTGGGCCAGCCTCAGAACCTTCCAGGGCCTCACATTCCTCTGCCATGTGGAGATGAGCTAATGTCACCAAGATAAGCTGCAGAAAGCCACTATCTCCGTGTACGTGGGTAATGGAAGCCACTCAGTGTAACGACACCTCATCCGGATGAAAAAGAGGCAATTGCTTTCCAACGCAGCTTACTTTTATAAATGCCGGAGGCGGCGAAAACAATAGCATGTCTGCCATAAGTCAGCGGTAACTGTTCCGTCCAGTCCCGCCGGCCACAGATCTGCTTCGCCGAGGATGCTATTTCCACAAAGTGCTTTTCCTACCCTGCGGGGGTCTTTGTGTGAGAGAATTGCTTCCCCACACAAAGGCCCTTCCAGCATCTCACGCCGAGTCGGGGCCTGAGAAATCTAACGAAATTAAATCCAGACGATTCCCTGCCCGGTTCGCTCCGGATAACTGAGCCGGAACACATTGTAAATGGCGAGGGATTTCTTTATAGACTCGAGACCAGGCCTGGCACTGAAATACCATCCACAGCTGACATTGTAGGAAGTGGCTACAACCTACTATTCATTTCCTTTCAAGCTGTGACATTAAGCTCCAACCCGTGCACTGAAAACCTTTCTGACGACACGTTTAAGGCAACTTGGTAAAAAAATATTGGGGTTTAGGTTCTCAAATGTAAACCAATTTGCACAAAACACTGTTAGTGATCAGTTGTTTGGTTTCATCTGGGTAGCAGTTAAAACTGGTTCATATGTGTAGACCGAGTCTACCTGTGAGTCTTGTTTATAAAGACATTTTTGCTAGACGTTCGGAGTAGGGCTTTTGTAGTACACTGATATGAATTGTATTAAAACTGCTTATAATTTCCCCCCTAAAGAGAACCTCATGCTAAACTCTCTGTAGTTCTATACATGTCTTCAAGTTACTTTGTCTTGTGGCTAAAAGGAGTTTAATAAGATATAATGGTGGCCCGGCCGGCGTGGCTCAGTGGTTGAGTATTGACCCATAAACCAAGAGGTTGCCACATGCCTGGGTTTCGGGCTCAATCCCCAGTAGGGGTCATGCAGGAGGCAGCCAGTTGATGTTTCTCTCCCATTGATGTTTCTATCTCTTTCCCTTCCTCTCTCTCTAAAATCAATACAAACACACACACACACACACACACACACACACACACACACACACTAGTGGTGATTCTTGCTAGCTGTGCCTGATACTGCTCTGGGGTCTTGCCTGTGGCTGACCGTGTATCCCCAGGACTGGTCTGGCAGGATGCGTGCTATGTCATCTCCACTGTCCAGGGTCATCTAGGATCCCAGGGGCCCCCCCAGACGTCGGTCGCCCTCACACCCGTGGGCTTCATGACTGTGCGGTTCTGCTTCTCAGTGTCAGAGACACCGGGATTCTTCATGTTCGGCAACAGCTTATGTTAAACTGGGTCATACATAGGATGCCTGTCAGTTAGGTCTCGTGGGCAGGTGGCACGGTGGTCAGTGTCGTCAACTTCTGCTTGGAACATACGTCTTCTCTCAGGGGCAGCCTGCGGTCGGTGGGACTAAGAAATGTCCACCCTGCCTGGTCCTCAGAGGGCGTTTGCAAATGGAATTTGTCCTGTGAAAATGTAGAGGAGAACGAATGTTGTCAATACGGGCTGCGAGTACCATGCGATGGTAACGGACAGTTAGTAGGGGAGAGCTAAAATGCAGTTGTGATTGAAAACTCATTCTGTAAACTTAGCATGCCCCCGGGCCAGGCGTGGGCGTGCTCTTCCGGGCTCACAGGCTGGTCTGGCGGAGAGAGAAGCTCTCGGTGAAGAAATCCCTGAAGGACGGAGGAGACGCAGAGATGTGGAAGCGACGGAATGGGAATGTAAGAAGTGAACGTTTTCAAACAGCCATCGTCTGCTCCGTAAGAAAACTAGCAGTTTTAAAAGTAACACGTTAAACATCCACTCGGGGATTCAGTTGTCCTTCCTAACACACGGGGCCACACTCAGAGACCCCAGGGGATGCTTGCACGCACTCTGTCCTGTTTTCTCCAATACATACACACCTGTGATCAAGTGTAACTTATAGATTAGGCACAAGGAAGGTGAACAGCAGTAACTAATAAGATAGAACAGATCTGACAATATGCTGTCATAAAACTTATGTGGCTGTCATCGCTTTCATCTTACTGTACTGCACTCACCTTTTTTTCCACTTAAAGCAGGGGTAGGGGACCTTTTTCTTGCCCTGGGCCATTTGGATATTTATAACATCATTATCGGGCCATACAGAATTATCAACTTAAAAATGAGCCTGCTCTGTTTGGTTCAACATTTCATTAACTCACCCCTAATGCTATGGCAGGGCTGGACCAAATGATTTCTCGGGCCTTATAGGGCCTGTGGGTCAGACCTTCCCCACCCCTGACTTAAAGGAAGCACTTACCGGCTTCGCTTTGGGCTACAGAGTGACTAAGAGGCGATGCTGGTCACAGGGCGGACTCATGTCCCTGGTGGGATGACGTAGGGAGGCGTGGGATTTCATCTCACTACTTAGAACAGTGCACCATTTAAAACTTATGAATTGTTTATTTCTGGAATTTTCAATTTACTATTTTCTGGCCATGGTTGACCATCGGTCACCAACTCTGGAAAGCAGACCCATGGACCAGGGGGACCCCTGTGCTAGTAAACGACGTATTGATTAGGGATTATAAGCTCCTGACGTGGGACTCGCTCTCCAGGGCTTCTCACAGAACCCGGGACCCAGACAGATCAACCGCTGCTTGGCGAGTGGCTGCATTGCCGACACTTACGGGGTCTCCACACGTTTGACTTGTTGGTGACGTGAAGTCACCCATGATCCAGTGCCCTTGAAAGGACCTTGACATGAGGAAACCCCGAGAAGCTGTGGGGTGGAGGGTGATGCAGAAGAGGCTCTGAGACGCTGGGCGAGCCTCCCGGGTGAGTCTCGTTAGGGAACCACACGTGTCGGCGCTCATTTCGAAGCAGAAGAAATGCACTTTCACAGGAATGAGAGAAACCCGGCTCCGAGCCTGCCCACTGGAGCCCATGGCATCACTTCCAGATGGTGATATTCAGATTCTCTTGATATTCTTCCAGCTAAGAATATGAAATACATATGAGGAAGAAAACATGCCCCGGAGAAAAAGAGAAGCACATCTAACAACGGACACCCGCCTGTCTGTGTCTCATGAAGCGAGCGCCTTCCAGGGTGAATGTCTGAGGTCAGCCATGGGTGACATCAGGGTGACTTCCAGGGTCACTGTGGGTCCGTGGTCCCCTTGCCTGTTCACTCGGTGTCCCCAGTGCTTGGAGCCGGGTCTGGGATGTTGGAGGTGCTCAGATACACTGCTGACCAGGTGACGTAATGATTGACAGGGATGAATCCCGCATGGAAGGCATTCGATAGACAAGTGTCTTTAAAAAATAATTGATTTCAGAGAGAGAGGAAGGGAGAGGGAGAGGGATGGAAACATCAATGATGAGAGAGAATCATCGCTAGGCTGCCTCCCGCATGCCCCCTACTGGGGATGAAGCCTGAAACCCGGGCATGTGCCCTGCCTGGTAAGTGAACCGGGACCTCCTGGTTCATGGGTCAGTGCTCAACCACTGAGCCACGCCCACGGGGCGAAACAAGTGCCTTTTTGAAAATGCAAATGCTGCACTTGTATTTCAGAAGTGATTCTTGAGAATTAATTTTGAGAGGAAAGACGTTTCTCTTTTCTACAGGCTGCTTTCCATCACGCATTGTTTTAACCAACTGAAGAATTTGTTTGGCTCACACACACATGGCTGAAAACCCAAAGCAAAATAGCAAAGTCTCCTTGCAGATGTCAGCCCCAGACTGCAGGAGTCGGTTTGCAACCTCCCAGCTTTGCGAAGGTGGCAGAATTACATAATTATTCACAACTCCTAAGAAGTGCAAGTCCCTCTCCCAACATAAAGCTGTGAGCTAACACACACCGCACGTTCTAGGCTTTGGAGGCTGCGATTTTGACTCTCCCCCACAGAAACCCACATCCCAGCGTCTGGGCTCACAGCAGGGGGCTGCCAGGCCCTTGCAGGGGGGGCCCCCCCCGGACCCTCTGTCCAGCACTGACTCTGAAACCCTCATGTGCCTCCGGGCCCTCCGTCCAGCTCTGGGCATGCAGCACATTGGAGAAGCAGGTGCCACCACTAGGCACCGGGACCACAGAGGGACTTTGTCTCCCGCTCACGGCCAATCTGCACGAGGCGAGGAAAACGGAAAAGTCCGACAGTGCAGGTGCAGGGCGACGGGAGGGATGGGGGCGTTTGCAGAGCTGGTCGAATGAACCCCAAGAGCCTGTAATTCTGGGCAGACCCTGCATGTTCATCCTGTTTGTGAATAACTGAAGACTATGGCACCTCGTTTCACCAGACCCACTTCGGAGGCTAAGATCTCCTGTTAAAAACCGAGGGAGTCCCTGGATGAGGCCCGGCCTCCAAAGCAGAGCAGCCGGTTCCTGCCCGCCAGGTGCTTTTCCCCAGCAGGGCGGGCAGGTGCGGAAACCAGGCCTCAAACAGTGCACGGAGCCCAGGAGTCCAGGCGAGGACCTGCAGGTAGGGCGGGCGCCCGAAGCAGGAAGGGCTGAGCCCCGGAGTGTGGTGTGGATGTGCGCCGAGGGCTAGAGGAAGTGGCTGAGCAGAGATGAGCACATGTGAGGTAGGCGGGCTCAGGGGTGCAGGGCTGCAGAGGTGGGGGAACTATGTGACCGCGGGGGGCTGTATGTGCTGTGCTGAGGGTTTGGGGCTGGCAGTGGGGACGGCGTTGGGGACCGAGGACACCCCCAGTCTCCCCTCTTAGAGCCACAGGTGCATGGCAGCTCTCGGTGATGGGGAAAAGCAGGGGGCCTTCCGGGTGAGGACTTGGGAGAAAGGTCGGAGGCCGGCAGTGTCACTGGCGAGCAGGTGGGAGCTGAGGCTGGGATTCTCTCAGTTGGCAGGTCCTGTGACCGTCGCCAAAGCCATTTATTGGGGACAGAAGCCTTCCTGGTGGGGCAGTGAAGTGGGTGGGAGGTGGAGGGCGACATTCTTGAGGACGGAGGCTGTGCTTACTCCTCTCAGGGTTCATGCTGGGGCATAGAGTGTGCGCTCAATCAGTACATTTTCATTGAGAATATTCCCTCCCCTTCCATAGTCCTTCGTCCGCAATGCTCTCTCACCAGCCTTGTCTCATGCAACCTATAGAAACACATGATCTTGACCCAGGAAACAGGCTTATGAACTTGACCAAGGAGGAGGCAGGGATGAACCCCAGACCCATCCATGTTGTGTCTCCCCCACTTTTCCAGTCGGCCTTCACAGAGTGCCCCCGCCCCGCCCCTCAGAAGGAGTCTCACCTTTGAGTGGCATGTCAGCCGCCTGGGACACTGAACTGAAGACACGGACTCCACCGCGTCCCGCTGGACACCCATCCCCCACCAGCAGCACAGGGACCGCGTGTGGCCCCCCCATTCGCGCGCGCACCCACCGTCTGGTTTCTTTGCTGAAGGTGGTGGACATTGGCCACGACAGAGTCTCTGAAGAAATGATACCGCAGAGGGGCGAGGGGCAGGGAGCACGGCAGCTCTGCTGGGAAAGCCTTGAAGAGCCGGGGGAAGCTAGGGATGAACCCCAGGCCAACAGGAAAGTGGGCCAGGCCAGCACAGGAGCCCCGTCTTCACCAAGTCCCACCGGGGGCGGCGAGCCAGCCCCGCCAGCCAGCCTGGCGCGAAGGGGTTAAAATAACAAATAAATGACTTTATTTAGACGCGAGCGTTCCTGGCATTTTTTCTAGATTTTTTCCCCCCACAGTATTTGATGTGACAGCTTTTGTTTGCTCACACTTGTCTCTCTTTTAAATTTCTCATATCAGCGGTAAAAGCTATTTCTTTTTCCTGTAACATCTTGAGCTTGGTATCCACTGAAGGGAGAAATTGCTCTTGTGCATTACTTGAAATTATAATATTATACCTAATTTTGGGGGAGAAAAATGAGAGTAATTTAGATCTCAACGCATTGAAGATTCTGCAGACGGGTCATTTGCAGCATTATTGCTGGTTAGTCATCCATAAAAGTGTTGTGCGCGCGGGGGCGGCCGCCGGCTCTGGTGTTCTTTAGCAACGCGGATTTTGAGGCCCGATCAGGCAAGAGAGGGTCGGTCATCATTTATTTTGAAGCGAGGGTCTCGCCTCCGTGGTTCTGGCTGGGGAATGGAGAGCCAGCCGGGCAGAAGGCCCGATCCCCTGTGGGGAGGAAGGGAGCAAGAGTGTGGATTGGGGGCAGGGCGTCCCCTTCTTTAAGCAGATGGGCTCCATCAGAAGCATCGCCCTGGGGACCCTGGTGCTTTCCAGTGCGCACGCGCCCTCCCGCGCTGGCTCCGGTGGGCGGGCGGCCTCAGGGGCCCATTATGGGTGCCCGAGCTGGGTCTCTCTGCTCCACTCCGCGGGATCCCTTATAGCCTAGGAACCAGCGGGGGTTTGTAGGCCGATCCTTTAAAAAGCAGTTTGGGCCCTAATCGGTTTGGCTCAGTAGATAGAGCGTCGGCCTGGGGACTGAAGGGTCCCGGGTTCGATTCCGGTCAAGGGCATGTACCTTGGTTGCGGGCACATCCCCAGCAGGGGGTGTGCAGGAGGCAGCTGATCAATGTTTCTCTCTCATGGATGTTTCTAACTCTCTATCCCTCTCCCTTCCTCTCTGTAAAAAATCAATAAAATATATTAAAGAAAATCAGTTTTTTTTTTTTTTTTTTTAAAAAAAGCAGTTTGGGAAGGGAGTGTCCTGTTGCTGAAGTTTGTTCCTGAGAGTGAGAATCGGAGTCTTCTCCGATTTCCTTCACTGCCCCGGGCCTCTGCCCCAGGCCTCCGGTTCCCCCAGGGCCGTGCTGCCAGGGGCTCACCCCGTGGCCTCTGATCTTCAAGCGAGCAGACACCGGCTTTGTCCCAGCCGCCAGTGGGAAAGCTTCCCCCTGCTGGGTTTTGGGGTGAGGGAGGGTGCGTCCTGCAGTGGAGGGCTGGGCCCTGGGTCTGGCTCTAGGAGGCTGGTCTCCCCCCAGCTCCGTGTGGACTGTTGGAAGCACAGCGCTCCCCGCTACCGAAGGGCCCGGGCGCGGCCGCCAGTGGAATTCTGTAGTGTAAACTGTGGTGGGCCTGGACCGAGGACTGTTTTAGAAACACCTGTAAGTAATTATGCTCTTCCTCTAGCAAGGTAAACGCCGAGTCAAAAGTCTATTTGGACAAAAAAGGGAAAAAAAAAAAGGGTGAAATCTTTGCTGGCGGTTCCACTGCTGTTTTCTTTCGGAAGGTACGCGAAGAGTTCTGGCAAGACAGAACCGTCTCCCATCTCACCAGGGACACCAGGGGAGGAAGCAAAAGATGCCACCATTGTTGGCCGCATGTTTTACGTCGCTGAGGTCAGAACAGCAGTTCTCAACCTGTGGGTCGCGACCCCTTTGGCGGTCGAACGACCCTTTCACAGGGGTCGCCTAAGACCATCCTGCATATCAGATATTTACATTACGATTCAGAACAGCAGCAACATTACAGTTATGAAGTAGCAACGAAAATAATTTTATGGTTGGGTCACAACATGAGGAACTGTATTGAAAGGGCCAGAAGGTTGAGAACCACTGAGGTCAGAATGACGCTTAGATTTCCCCGTTCCAGCGACTCCCAAACCGTGTTCCGGGGAATAGAGGATGCTTGCTGGGGAGGCGGGGAGGCAGGTCCATGGTCCACTCGGTTTCGAAAGCTAGCCTGTTGCTTCCGCCTCTGGAGACAGAGCACGGAGGGGGGAGGACAGCGATTTCAGCCGGTGCCGCAAGAATTTTACAACATGCAACACCCGGGGATGCAGTCAGGGGCACTGACCTCTTTTCCCTTAGATCATCGGTTCTCAACCTTGGCTGCACATTAGAATCACCTGGGAATCTTTTTAAAATCCTGATTTCTGGGCCTCATCCTCGGGAAATTCTGTTTCTTTGTGTTGGGGTGGGGCCACAACATTAGTAACAAAGCAACAGAATTTCCGGAGGATGAGGCCCAGAAATCAGGATTTTAGAAAGATTCCCAGGTGATTCTAATGTGCAGCCAAGGTTGAGAACCACTGCCTTAGATGGACAAATAAAAACATGACAACAGCCAACACAGCAATAGCCGTCCAGTATGAATGAGTCAAAGTTATACCTATTTTGTCCTGGCCAGTGTGGTTCAGTTGGTAAGAGCATCATCCCGTGCACTGAAAGGTCCTGGGTTTGATCCCCAGTCAGGGCACATACCGAGGTTGTGGGTTCGATCCCCAGCCCAGTCAGGGCGAGTGCCAGAGGCAACCAATCGATGTTTCTCTC
>NW_005369964.1:1627619-1633137 GCF_000412655.1 Myotis brandtii
TAAAAATCAATGAAAATGTCCATGGGTGAGGATTTAAAAAATGTACCTTTTTTTTATCAGATTGGTAAAAAATATGTATTTTTCGGTAAGCTGCAGAATTTTAGTCATTAGTTGATGTGTGCCATAAGCTGGAAAAGGTTGACAATCGCTGGATTAGGAGGACGCTGACCTCCTTGTTTGGCCCAGCGCCGTCCCACCCCAGTGCCCACAGAGTCCTCGCCACCTGCTCACATCCTGTGGGAAACACTGAGCCCTTCACCGCCCAGGACACAGCCCGTGGAGGTGGCTGTCAGCCCCTGTCCCCTCTGCCTGCCCCACAGCACTCTGCTGGCGTCTGCCCTCCAGTCTGCTGTGAGGGGTCCGCAGCCTTCGGGACAGTCCGCACTCTGCTGAGGACAGACCCTTTTCCTGCCGCATCTTTGAATCCCCTGCTGGAGCCGGTCCCTCGGTGGACCCCGGGAGGCACCCTGAGAACCTGCTCGTAGCGACGAAGGTTAGAAATAGAAGTTCGCAGAGGAGGGCAGCCCATGGAGGTCACTTTCAGAGCTGGTCCAATCTCCCCCCCCCTCTCCCCCGAAATCTTTCCCTCTCCTCTGGGGAAGCAGACACCTTCGGCGGACTCTCTGTCTTTCTTTGCACAAGAATAAAAGCATGAAGAAACATTTTCATTGTAAAAGTAGGAAAAGAAAAGGTCTGATGGACCGAGGCTCAGAGCGGACACACGAACTGTCAAGGTTGAGTGGCAGCATCTCGAGTTCATAGAGGGCATTGAGCCGAGAGCACAGGGCTCGGAGGAGAAGGCGGGGCCACTTGACCTGCACCTCCACGAACAGTAGAATGAGGGACAGTCCTCTGTAAGGAGGCCCCGGGCTGTCACCAAGAGGGGGGCTGGCGAGACAGGGCACATGGGCGGCGTGGGCTTTGGAGTCTGATGGTCTTGGTTCCAAATACCAGCAGCTGCACCCTTGAGTCACATGATCTTGGACCAGAGTTCTGGTTTCTTTATTTTTAAATGTATTAAGTTTTTGTAAATTAAAGACCTATAGCAAATATTTAAAAATCTGTAAACTTTTAATTTTACTACTATTGATCTCATAAGGCAACTGTGGTCTCCGTCGGTCCTCGTCTGTATCATGTAAGTATGGAAGGAACCATAGTCATGCATGCGCCAGGTGTTCACATGGGTCACCTGGGAGAGGTGGCCTGTGCAGAGGGGGTGGTCCAAGGCCTCCAGTGAGCCTCCCCTCCTGCTGTTCCCACTCCGTGCAGCCTCCATCCCCAGAGACTGGGGCTGAGCGGGCACCGGCAGCTCCAAGATAGTAAATGTTTATTGTTGTTTTAAGCTGCTCAATTCTGAGTTTCTTCGTTATGTAGCAATGGGTAACGCTGTTATGTAGCAATAGTTTCTTGGGATGCAGCAGTCACAGGGAGCTAGGGAGGTGGGAAGGCAGACAGAAAGGCTTCCCCAAAAAGCAGGGGTGCGTGCCAATGACCTCATCACACGCAAGCCTGTATAATGTGCCTAAGGAACAGAAAAACGCACAGTCGCAGGCTGTGTCCCATCCAACACATCCACTGCCAAGTGACACATACACACTGCAGGACAGTGGGTGCGCGATGACCCTCAGGGTGAAGCAAGCAGCATCCTCTGGGGTTCCGTGGCAGAGGGAGGGTGTGGTGGGTTCTTCAGGGGTCGATCCTGCGGGCCCAGCAGAGGGGCTCATGTCTGCCCCTGTGTCATCTGCTCTTTCTTTGTTTCTGTTGTTCTACGAGGTTAAATTATTTTTGTGGTTTGAGCCTATAGGTAAATAAATATTTAAAAAAAATAAAAAATAAATCGATTATAAATCGGAAGAAATGTGGTGCTGGCCGCTTGGCAGACAGATGCACTTGTCAGAGGTTCTCCCCTGTGCCCACAGATCCTTCTCAGACTCCTGTTTTTAAACGAATACACGAAAATGCAAAGGCTGCCCAAGGAGACGCGTCCCAGTGAGAGAAAGTTGCAATGTGCTAACAGCCGAACTTGGGATGTAGTAATGTGCACGCTCCTTTATGAATAATTTAAGTAAGATCCAGTGGTATATCTAACAACGACCAGGCATTCAGCTTGGTGATGAGGTGAGGGATCTGAGACGCCGGCTGCAATTCCAGGGTGAGAAGAAAGTCCCTGTGATTTCTGTTGGCGACCACGTCCCAGGGCGGGCCAATGCGTTATACTGAGCTTTGCTGCCTGAGTTCATCGTGGAAGGGGGTGTTGGACATGTCCGTTAGCACTAACGATGAAGATACAATATTTTTTTTCCATTCAAGTTTACATTTCCCCCTTTGCAGTGAAGGGTAGCTGCAAAGAACTCCAAGTCCAGGTGGCCTCATTTTGGGGACGTTGGTTGGGAATATAGGAAATCAAGGCTTTGTGGGGAATGGGCTCACGGGAGGGCAGACCCACACATGCCCAGGAGTGAGTGTTGCCAAGGGGCAGGAACCGGATGCGGATACAGTGTGGGTGCAGTGGGTGGTCAGCCAGGGTGAGCCGGATGCCCTACACATGGAGGTGGGCAATCAGTGGGGTCCGCTGCAAGCCTCCATGCTGTCCTCTGGGCTTTTCTTTTTCTTTTTTTAAAGAATCTCTGAAAGCCGGCACATGAGCCTTATTGTTTTATATTCCATAGGTCGGGGGTCTGCTCCTGGCGCCGTGAGGCCAAGCGCTTGCCTGTGGGAGGGGTTGTGCGTGGGCCCAGCTGACGGCGAAGGTTCGCTTTCCCGCTTCCTCCGCGGCTGCCTTCGCAGAGGGAAGGAGCACCTTGCAGATGGAGGCTGGGCAGTTCGGAATCCTATAGCAGGAGAGCGCCAGTGCCATCGACCCCTCTGTGCTGCTTTCACTCTGTCTTCTGTCATTTCCCCGCGTTCATTCATGGTCCCCGCTTGATTCATTACAGCTTTCCTGGCGGTCGTTTTCCGGGGGCAGTGCTTTGAGCTGATCTCCGGCCCTTGCTGGCTCTCTAGAAGTTGGCAACCATCTAAATATTTCTAAAATGACAGGGTTTGTTTGGGAGCCCGAGGACTTGGGTAAACACACCGACAATGGCACCTTTGTCTCGGTTCCCCTCCCCGGGGCCCCTCGAGGGACCGCTCCACGTGCAGAGGTAAGTCACGTCCTTCACCATTAAGTCTAACAAACTGGACAGATCCAGAGACCCAGAGCCAGAGATCAAGACCCTTCCGGACTGTTCCTTGGCCTGCTCGTAGCTGCCGATCGCTTCATCATTCCTCAAATATTTGTTGAGTGCTCCTTACGTAAGAGGCGCTTCGCGAGAAGGCGCAGGGCAGTGTTTTTCAAACTCTGGGCCACACACACCAGCGGGTCAGTGAATTAATCTGGTGAGCCAGGGCCAACATTTTAAAAATGAAATAGAAAACAGTAGTAGTAACACATGTATACACACACACACACACACACACACACACGCGCGCGCGCGCGCGTGTGTGCGCTAGGTTACGACGCCTAGCGTATTTCTTATTTTGGGCCATTGTAAAAAAAAAATTGGAATGCCCCTGCTATAGGGACTACGCAGCCAACATTAACCATCAGGGTGCTGCTACCCTCAAGGTCATGGCTGAGTGGAGGGTGAACACATGGGCTGTGTATACATGGACGGCCAACAGCACAGGGCAGCTGCCTAGCTCTGTGGAAACCTGGGGGAGCACCCACCACAGGTGAGCAGGAATTGCACCCAGAGTTGGTCTTACTGGGAGGCAGGCAGAAGGCTCTGGACAGTCTTTGGACCACCTCTGGGGAGGGCCGTTCCTGGTAAAGGGATCTGGTCACCAGCGATGTCCCCTGCATAGAGCTCAGATTTCATAGCACGGGTCCCTGAACGCTTGGAGGACAAAGTGAAGGCTAATTGTTCCCTAAGTGAATTCCAATGGGAGAGCCATGGATTTGGAAGTACACTATTGGGGTGTGGGGTCCTACTGCCTTATAAATGATGATATGCTGCCACCATTTCCGCTTTTAATCGGCCATATGTGACAGGAGCTTCACACAAATGTCCCTTGATGTGGAGTCTGGCAGGAAGGCATATGTGTTGTCTGTTGCCTATTTCAGACTGATTTCCTGGACTAGGTTGTGCCCTAGTTCAGCCAAAGTGGGCCGGCCGTCTCTTGGCTCCTCCCAGCGGCACCGAGCAGGGCTGTCCCAGGCCTCTGGTTGGCTGGCAAGCTTCCTGGGCCAGCAGGTGTTGTCAGGGACATCAAGGTTACTATGAATCGATGGTGCTCTGGCCTCTGTTAAATATTGTGCAGGCCCCGTGAGATGGAAGTCGTTTGGCCTCTCTGGGACCTGCTGGGAGGCAGTGCGTTCTAGGGGAGGTTCCTACTAAAACGGGACTGTGAACAGGAGGGCCTGTTGGCTGGAACGGCACTCCGTCGAACGAAAAGAAAACACCTGACTGTCAGCGGCCGGCCCCCCGCCTCCCATCCCTGGGCAGTGTCAACACTGCCGGACTCTGCCTCTGAGCACAAACATCTGTTGGTTTCCCCTGTGATCTGTACCCAGTCTTGCTGTGCATACTTAACCCGTGGTTGTGAGGAAAGAGTGTCAGGAAGGCAAGGCCAGGCTAGGAGAGTCTGGGCCCAGACAGTTTGTCCTTTCGGAGGAGTTCAAGGCCTACAGCTGTTCCCAGCACAGCACGCACTGTCCAGAATCTTCCCAGGCCACTCGGGCGGATCCGGCACTCGGGTCATGGGTTGTGTGCACTGATCGGGCTCTGCGGTGTCCTGGGTGCCTGTCTCTTGCCATCTCTAATGCAGGAGGAAGAATGTGGGGGGACAGCCCCCCGGATGAATGTCAGGGTCAAGTCCGTGCAGCACCCAGTGCCACTCAGCCAACGATTCTGTCAGTTACCTGGCTACTTTCCAGCAAGGCGAGCATGAGGACCCTCACGTGGAAATTCTCTGCGGGCAGTGGTGTTCCGGTTCCTCTATTTCCAAAGCGAGGAAGGGGTGTTTAGTGAACGCTTCGTTTTCTTTGTGTAGCTGTCAATACTCTCAGTGCTGTTGTTCTTGGAACTGGGGAATATAAATCCCCAAAGAGGACCTTGTCTGGGATAAGGATGGCATCTCCCACGATGTAGTCACTTAAGTTTGTCGTTAATATGAGAAGAATTTCAAGAATGTCTTCGCTTCTAATCCAAATGCCATTTCCTAACAAGTTCTGGAAGTGGTTATCTGTCTGTCTATCCATCTATCTGTTCCTTTTTATTGGCTATACTGGGGTGACACTAGTGAACAAAATTACACAGGTTTCAGATGCACAGTTCTGCGACACATCACTTGTACACTGTCTGGTATGTTCACCCCCAAGTCAAGTCTCTGACCATCACCATTTATCCCCCCATACCCTCCTCAAGTACCACATCTCCTCACCCCCCCAACCCACAATCACCACACTGTTGTCTGTATCCATGAGTTTTTTCTCTTTTTTATTTTTGTTCAATCCCTCTCCCTCCCCCTTCCGCCC
>NW_005369964.1:1633171-1634324 GCF_000412655.1 Myotis brandtii
CTAATAGTGAAGACACAGAGCACTCAGCCAGCGTGTGTGAGCAGAGGTGAGCCCTGTCCGAGTCACCGACCCACAGAACTGTGAGCAAAGGAATGGCCAGTGTGTTAAGGCACTAGGTTTGGGGTTGTATGTTATGCACCAGTAGACGATGGATACTCTAGTCTCTTTGAAAGTCATAAAAATAATCAACATATGATTAAAAAGAAAGCTGTCATACCCTGATGATAATACGAAAGGGAAAATAGGACAGTGACTGGAGGTCACGGTGAAGCAGGTGAACGTGCCCAGAATCACCACACGCTCATGGAGAGCAGACTGCTGCATGGATGGGGGATCCAACACCACCAGCGGCATTGCCATCGGGATGTGATCTTCTGAAATGGCGATCAACTCTCGGTTGAGTTCAGAAACCAAAAAATAATATTTTACCTCTATTGACAGAGCAGTCAGATTCCTAGAGAATTGGTTTTATATTAAAACTGTATCACCCCAAACCCTTTGTATTTATGCAAATAAATAAACCCATTTATTGGCATAAAATGGAGGTACATGCTGGACTCAGGTAACTATAAGCACCTTCAGAAGCCAAAAGAGTTTGTCAGCCATAGACTGTGCTGTAAGAAAGGTGTAGGACTTCCTTCCGGCACAAGGATATGGTTACCATATAGAAATATCGATTACATATGGGAATAGCACTGGAAATGGTAACTATGTGGGACAATATTTAAGTTGTTTTTCTTACTATTTAGATATCTTTTAAAGACAGTTGGCTGTTTTAAAAAGTAATAATATAGTGTGAGGTTTATAACACATATAAAAGTAAAGTCCCTAACAACAGTAGCATAAAGGTCAGCAGAGGAAAAAGGGAAGTATACTATGCTAAGATTCAGATCCTATATGCAAAGCAATATAATATCTGGTGAAGGTAGACAGTGATAAGTTAAAAATGTACACTATGCGCCCTGGTCAGTGTTCTCAGTGGTTAGAGCACCAGCCCATGCACTGAAGGTTCTTGGGTTCAATTCCTGGTCAAGGGCACATACCTGGGTTGCAGGTTCCATCCCTAGTACTTGGGGCCATGTGCTGGAGGTAACCAATTGATGTGTCTTTCTCACATCGATGTTTCTTTCTCTCTCTCTCTCTCTCTCTCTCT
>NW_005369964.1:1634356-1706033 GCF_000412655.1 Myotis brandtii
CCCCTGTCTCCCTCTCTTACCTTCATTCCACTCTCTAAAAAAAATACAAAAATTTTCCTTGGGTGATGATTAACAAAACAAACCAAGTACACTATGAATCTCAAAGCCACTAGTAAAACAGCAAAACACAGACATGTTGCTCATAAGCTAACAAAAGAAATAAAGTAAAATTACAAAAAACATACAATTAATACAAAAGAAGAGAAGAAAAGAACAATGAATAGGAAGGACTAGAAAACAGCAAGTTTATTAATTAAACATTTAAATTAATTTTATTGGAATACTATTGATTAACAAGATTATAGGTTTCTAAACTTAATCTTATCAGTATTCACATTAAAAAATGTAAATGGTGAAGATACCCCAATTCAGAGGCAGAGATTGTTAGATTGGATAAAAATGCAGTACTCAACTGTATGCTGCCTACACCGCCTCCCTGAGCTGTCAGCCTTCCTCTCTGGGACTGCTTTCTCCCACAGCTGCCCCGGGAAGGCCTCTGGATCTCGGGGAGGGATTCAGGAGGGTGATGCTAAGAGTAGGAGGGGGAGGAGGAGCTCCCACCTGGACTGGCCTTTGACCTGGAGGACACAGCCTGCTGGGAGGAGCCCGGGCCTGAACCAGGGTGGGGCTGACACTAGCACCCATTTTCTCTGTAGCAGCACTTCCTTCCCAAAACAAAATAAAATGGTTCTAAATATGAAGACAGATATGGGAAAAGATTTAGTAATCTATATATATAAAAGGCTAATATGCTAAGTGTCCATCCGGGTAATGATGTCACGTAGCAACACCCGGCTTCCTCTCCTTAGTGACTAGACTCCTTGCAGTTTCTTCAGCCCAGGAACACAACTTGCTTTATAGCCAGGTGGAAACATTTTACACTTTAACCAAATGTCTGTGAAGCATTTTCCTGTACCTCATCTCATTTGATCCTCACAGAAGTCCTGGAGTAGGTAGATAGGAGACTGGGTGGAATCTGACTTTCTTTTCACTAGCTGGAAAACGGACATTCAGAAAGCCTAGAAACTTTACCCTACTGAAAAGAAGAAATGGTGGACCTTGAAAATGACTTCAGGTTTTCTTATTGCACAGAATATAGTCAAATACTGCTGCAGTTAAATATTTTACCCTTTGTTCTCCCTGCGTGATCTACAATAATAATCTGCTTCATGTTGATATTTACTGCTGTGTTACTGACAATTACCTGAAAGAGAAGTTGGGGTGCTTCACTAGGCTGGAAAATGTTTAGCTGAATCAGAAAGCAGGTCTAATTAAGCAAGTTTATTCTACATATATAAAAGGCTGAGTTGACTTGCGCATGCGCGATACATATAAAGCTCTCGCTGGCACCAATTGCATGCATGTGTTTCAATTGGTCATTGTCGATTATGGATTTGGTTGACACTTCTATTATAGAGAAAGGGTGAGTAGCGATATTAAAATATTGCTTCTAATTAATTTCTTTTCAATGTGCACGAAATTGTGCACCAGGACACTATATAATAATAATCAAAAGAAAGTTAGATTATTTATATTAATACCCAATGATGTTGATAGTAGAGCAAAGAATATCACCAGGGATAAAGAAGGCCATTTCATGATGACATTGATGTCCATTCAGCAGGATGACATCTTAATAACTAATGCACCTAATAACAGAACTTTGAAACAAGTGAAGCAAAATATGAGAGACTTTCAAGGAGAGTTAGAAAATCCACAATTATAGTCGGGATTTCCATACACCTCTCTCTATAATTGGTAAGACTAGAACAATTGGACTTGGTTGGTATTTATGGAACACTCCATCCAACAATATAAGAATGCACTTTGAATTGGACATGGCATATTTACCAAAATAGGTCATATTCTGGACCATACAATAAATCCCAATAAATTAAGGAGGTTTCAAGTCATACGAAGAGCATTCTCTGAGCACAATGAAATTAGATCAGAAGTCAGCAACAGAAAGATATCTAGGCAAACAGCTGGAAACTAAAGAATAAACTTGTAAATAAACCATGGGTCAAAGAAGAAATCTAGAGGGAACTTAGAAAGTATTTTAAAAGTAATGAAAATTAAAACACTAAATATCAGAATTTGTGGGATGCTGCTGATGGTGTACTTAAGGGGAATATTTTGCATGAAATTCCTATATTAGAAGAAATATCTTAAATTAATGGCCTCAGTTTCTACCTTAATAAATAAGAGAAAGAAGGCAAAGTAAACTCAAATTAAGTAGAAGAAAGAAAATAAAAAGATCAGAGTGAAAATCAATGAAAAAATAAAATTAAAGTGACAATAGAGAAAAACTGATGAAACCAAAGCTGATTCTTTGAATATATCAATAAAACTGATAAACCTCTATGCAGACTTACAAGGGAAAAAAAAAGAGAAGAAACAAATGACCAATATCAGAAATGAGTGAGGTGATATCACTATAGATTATACAGTTGTTTAAAACATAACAAGGGAATAATATGAAAACATTTATGCCAATAAATTTGCAACTTAGAAAAGATGAAGAAATAGCTTGAACAACATGAATTGCCAATGCTCACTCATTAAAATTTAATCTCAATAGCCCTGTAGTTATTATAGAAATGGTGTTTGTAGTTAAATACCCTCCGGTAAAGAAAATCAAGCCGAAATGGCTTTACTGGTAAATTCTACCACACATTTAAAGAAGAAAAAAATATACTAGTTCTACACAATCATTTTTTTAAAAATTGAAGATGAGGGAATCATTTTCAGCCATTGTATGAGGCCAACACTACCCTGATACTAAAATAAGACATAACAAAAAAGAGAGAGAGAGAGAGAGAGAGAACCAGAGACCAATGCCCTTTATGAAAATAGATGCAAAAATTAGGAATAAAATTTTAGCAAATTGCCCAAATAACGTTAAAGGATCATACATCATGGCCACATGGTGTTTATCCCGGGGATGCATTATTGATTTAATATCAGAAAATCACTATATTTACAAACAGAAAGAAAAACTACATGGTCATTTCAACAGATGAATGCTTTTACTCTAAGTTCGGGAGCAAGACAAGGAGGTGTTCTCTTATTACTTCTATTGGTTCTTGTACTGGGGGTTCTAGCCAGGGCAAACAGGCAAGAAAAAGAAATAAATAAAAGGCAACTAATTTGGAAAAGAAGATGTAAAACTGACCTTATTCACAAGTGATGTGATTGTTGATGTTAAAAATCTGAATCTACAAAACAGCTACCAGATTGAATAAGTTATTTTAGCAAAGTCGTAGGATACAAAATCAACCCCATAAATATCAATTGTCTTTCTGTATATTAACACTAAAAATCACACATCAAAATTTAGAAATACCTCTTATAATAGCATCAAACATATGAACTACACTAAGGATAAATTTGACGAAAGATGTGCAGGTTCTAGACACTGAAAACCACCAACATTGCTGAGAGAAATCAAGGAAAGCCTGCAGACATGGAGGTGTGCACTTCCCTTGGGTCGGGAGGGTCATTATGGCTTACATGTGAATAAATGCTCCCCAGTTGCTGGGTGGATTCAATGCCCGTCTGACCAGAATCTCAGCAGGTGCTTTTGTAGTATTTGACAAACCGATGCTAAAATTCCAATGGAAATGTAAAGGACCTAGAAGAACTAAAAGGACTTTGAAAATGAAAATGAATGTTTTTCGATTTCATGACGTCACAGAATGACAGTAACCAAGGCCGTGCAGTCAAACCTCAGAACTTTTAGAAGAAAAGTGGGGAAAACTGTTGTGATGTTGTATTAGGCAAGGACTTCTTAGATACAACAAAAGCATGACACATAAAAGAACGCATTGACAAATTGGACTTTATCAAGATTCAAAACATCTGCTTTTCAAAAGGCATTCTTGGGCAAATGAGAAGGCTGGAGAAAATATTCATAAGTCATGTTTCTGATTAAAGATGTACCCAGAATATATAAAGAACTTAAAAAAACTCAGTGAGAAGAAAACAATCTAACTTAAAAATTGGCAAATACTTTGAACAGATACTTCACCAAGGAATATATGTATGGATGGCCAACAAGGGCATGAAAAGATGCTACATCGTTAGTCATTAGGGGACTGTAAATTAAAGACTTAATAAGCTACCACCACACACACATACATTAAGGTGGATAAATTTAAAAGACTGACCATAGCAAGTGTTGACAAAGAAGTGGGCATTTGGAACTCTTGTATGCTGCAACTGGGATTGTAGAAGACACTTTGGAAAGAAAACAGCTTGAAGGCCATTCCACTCCAACCAAGAGAAATGACATATATGTATGGAGTTATGGCCACATAAAGACTTGTACATAAATGTTCATCGTAGCTTTATTTGTAATTGCCAGTATCTAGAAACAGCCCAAATGCCTATCCATAGGTGAATGGATAAGCTGGGTATATCCATACAATGGAATACTACTCGTCAATACAAAGAAATGCACTACAAACATGTGCTACAACATGGGTGGATTTTAGATTAATTACACTGAGTGAAAGAAGCCAGATAAATGGAGTACACAGTATGAGCTCATTCAGAGAAAGTTATAGAAAAGGCAACTAACCTATAGTGACAGAAAGCAGATTAGTGGCAAGAGGGACAGTGGCCCAGAGGCAATACAAAGGGACATAGGAAACTTTTGGTGGGGGAGGTGATAAACGTTTTTATTATCTTAATTGTGGCAATAGGTATATATATTAGAAGCCCGTTGGCACGAAGATTCGCGCAATAGACCTTCCTTCCTTCCCCTGGCTGCTGGCACCAGTTTTCCTCCAGCACCCGGGAACCAGGCCTTTGGTTCGGCCGCAGCAAGGCTTGGCTTCTCCGCTGCAGCCTCTTCAGTCTTTAGTCTTCAGTCTTCACTCCTCACTCTGGCCGGAGTCTTCAGTCTTCGCTCTGTGCCTGCGTATGCAAATTAACCACCATCTTTGTTGGGTTAATTTGCATAGTCGCTCTGATTGGCTGGTGGGTGTAGCAGAGTGACACCAATTTGCATGTTTCTCTTTTATTAGTGTAGATATATGTATATGAATGCATATATATATATATATACACACATATATTCACATGTACATATATATACATATATCAAAACTTATCAAATTATATACAGTTTATTGCATGTCCATTTTAGGTCAGTAGGGTTGTTAAAAATTCAAATAGCACTTCCCAAACAAAATTGTTTGCAACCCCCCTTACCCAACCTGCAATTTTCCATAATGCCTCTCAAACTTTAACAGGGAACACTGGTTAAGAATATAGAAATCACTGTTTGCTTCTTTACCCTTTATTCTCATCATATTTGCCATACCCCAAGAGACACTGTCCCCCCAAGCCCCATGCTATGGTGTGAGATTGCGCTCCATCCTGGGGCAGCCAGGTTACTGTTAACACCTCAAACAATATCGATGTTGTTGCTATTGTTTAACCCCCAAATTAAAGGTGATACTTAAGGCCATTCTTCTGTTTTACTTATGCCGATCCAAACCCAACCGATCCTCTAAGGACCTGGCTCTCTTGCCCACTAATTCTTACCATCGCTGTCAACTCACTGACTTTTCTGGGTCTGATTTAGTTTAACAAATAGTTGTTGAGGGCTGACGTCCCAGCTCTGTTCTGCTTGGCACCAGGAGCTCTTTAAGGCATGAGTAATATCTTACTTTCGTGCTTCCAGAGTCTGGCTTAACAAACACTGGATTAAACTGTTAGTAATTTTAGCATGTTATTTGCTGTATTGTATGATTTGGTAATGATTTTGCACATTTACTTTCTCTCTTTTTTTTTTTGCTGTAGTTTTGCCTCTAGCACAGAAGCAACACAGAGGAAGTGACTAATACTTATAGATCCGATGATTTTGGGGGGAGCATAGATAATCCATTAGCAGCCAACAAGTAGCCTTAGAACTTTCTTCCGTATGTACGTTAGGACCGACTTATTAAATGCAAATGCCTTCATAATGTGCGTGGCTGGACAGAACTCCTTCCTCTTGTAAAAAAAAGAAAATGAAAATGGCAATGTCCAGGCCTGCTTACACCAGTTAATTACTTCATTTCCTGAATGAAGTTGTTTTTCTTGGCCGTGTCATGACACGGTTTAAGTAACACTGACTAATTCACTTACCTACACAAGCATGACACTAATAGGTACTACCAGGTATGTTGTTGTTTCAGCCCTAAGAGCTGCAGTTTTGCATGGCATTGGTTTTTAGCATGGAGTCTGAATCACTGAGATCAGCTGGACTTAGATTAATTTACCACATTCAGAACTATTAGTAAACCAGAGAGGAGAACTGAGATAGTTTTAGGACATATCAAAAGAACATTTGTACCTAACTTGTGCTGCTGTTACGCAACTGTTATGTCCAAGAGATGATGCATCCTAAAAGCATGAGATTCCAGAGGGTGTCAATGAGTTTGTGAATGATTAATCCATAGCTGGCTTTCAGGGAAGTTTAAGAATGTTCGGGGGGTCACGTCCCAATCTCTCAGAGCCTGATGCCTGGGAATGCAGTGAAGATGTTGGAGGCCCCTGCTGGGCTGGAGGATCTTTAGTTTGATAACTATTTTATACATTAATTTTCCCAACTGCTGATTATACACAAAATTGATGCTTATTGGAATATAGTGAGGACAGGCTGAAAAGTATAAAGAAATAGTTAAGACTCATTCTCATTAGTCACTGATAACCACTGTGTCTATACTCTGCTATAAATAAGTATACATTTATTTTTCTAATAGTTTAATATGAAAAATTTCAAGTATGTAGCAAAAATTTTCAATGACCACTCATATTCTCACACCTAGAATTTGCCACTAACATTTTGCTATTAGTTTCTTTTAAAAAATATGTATATTTTTGTTCATTTCAGAGAGGAAGGGAGAGGAGAGAGAGCTAGAAACATCAATGATGAGAGAGAATTATCAATTGGCTGCCTTCTGCACGCCCCCTACTGGGGATCGAGCCTGGAACCAGGGCATGTGCCCTGACTAGGAATCCAACCGTGATTGCCTGGTTCATAGGACAGCACTCAACCCCTGAGCCACTCCGGCCGGCACTATAGTTTGTTCATCATATGTTTATCCATCGATGCGTCCCTCTCTCCCTCCATCAATCCATCTCACTTTACTGATGCATTTCAACAATTCAGCTTGCATATTCAGAGTTCAATCTGTTATTCCTTTTGATGTGAAATGACCAGGTCTTAAGTGTTCATCCCCTGAGTGTGGCGGGTACACACTAAGGTGCCGCCCATGGTGCTCACCTGGTGTTCACACGGAGCATGGTTTCCTGTAATGCTCTCATGACCAGTAGCCTCTTGCAGACCAGGTGGGCTGTCCCTGCAGTGAACGTTCCAGAATTCCGACTCCAGCTCATGGTGGACTGGAGCTGGAGACTTCTTGTGGGCTGCGTGACACCGTGGTCATAGTGGAGAACCGTGCGTGGAAGGCACCTGGGATCTGAGGGGGCCTCCAGCCAAGAGCCAGTGAGAAGCTTGGACCCACAGCCATTCAGCAGGGAAATAATTCTCAAAACAACTAAAGAGCGAGCTTAGAAAGCAGACACTCCCCAACTGGGTCTGTAGATGAGACGGGGCTTCGCAGGACCGGGACACGCCCGGACTCCTGACCTGCGGGCGCTCTGAGATGATGAAGGTGTTGCTTTCAGTGGCCAGGTCTGTGGGAATTTGTTAGGCAGCAAGAGAAAGTGAATACAGGTATTGCACCTGGGAGCGGGGTGCTGCTGGAACCAATACCTGAAATGTGGAGCAGGTTTGGAATTCCCCAGTGGGCAGAGAAGCCCAAGTCTTCCCCCAAAGACTGCTCCTAACGGAAGCCTGGGCTTTAAGGTGTCCGTGACGAGGGCTCTGGAGAGATGTGGGTTTCTATGCTACAAGAGCTGTATATTGCACCGTGTGTCCCCCACCCAGAGTCACATCTTCTCCTGTCACCAGATATTAGGACCCCCTCCTCCCTCCACCCCTTCCTTCTGGCCACCACCACACTGCTGTTTGTGTTCATCCACAACCTTTTTGGCACTGGAACCACACTCCAACCAACTGAGCCACCTGGCCAGGGCAGTACTTGGTCCTCCTTGCTGTGCAGTGTTGTTCTGTGATATGAACGTATCACAATTTGTTTATCCATTTTTTGTTGTTGTTGTTGATGAACACAAGGGACAGTTTCTAGTTTTTGGCCATTATAAATAAACCTGCTATAAACACTTTTTTGTGTAAGCCTTTTGTTAATGAATATGTTTTTATTTCCCTTAGGTAAAAACCTAATTGTGGAATTGCTAAGTCATTGGATAGGCGTGTGATTGGTTTTATAGGAAACTTCCAGGTGTTTTTTCAAAGTGGCTGCATCATTGTACATTCTCGCCACTGGTGTGTGAGAGTTCCAATTGCATTGCATCCTCACCAGGATTTGGAGTGTTCATTCCTTTTTTTAAAAAAAAAAAAATTTTATTGATATCAGAGAGGAAGGGAGAGGGAAAGAGAGATGGAATGGAAACATCAATGATGAGAGAGCATCATTAATCAGCTGCTTCCTGCACGCTCCCCACTGGGGATTGAGCCCGCAACCTAGGCATGTGCCCTTGACCAGAATTGAGCCCGGGACCCTTCAGTTAGCAGACCGACACACTCTATCCAGTGAGCCAAACCAGCTAGGGCTACATTTTCCTAATTTCTAATGATGTTGAGTACTTTTCCTTGTGCTTATTGGACATTTGGATGTATCTTTTTGGAAAGTCTCTTTGTAAAATCTTTGCTTCCCCTCTCTTTTTGAGGACAGGGGTTGTTTGTGATTTTATTATGCTTTTATTATAATTTTGAATTGTAGGGGTTCTTTATCTATCCTGGATACCAGTCCTGTAACTGATGTTTGTCTTGAAAATATTTTCTCTTATATGGTGGCTTGCCTGTTAATTTTTCTTATGATGTCTTTTGATGAGCAGAAACATTTAATTTTCATGAAGTCCAATTTTCCAATTTTTCTTTTATGGTTATTGCTTTATGCCTGCCCCCAAGTTACGAACATATTCTCCTATGTTTTCCTAGCAGAACACCACAATTTTCAGATTCCTGTGGTTTTATAGATGTTTCAAAGTCAGGTAGCATAAGTCCTCTAATTTTGTTATTGTTTTTCGACGTAGCTTCATATGTTGAGGTCACTGCTGTTTAATAGAATTTTCTGCAATGATAAAAATATTATATATCTGCACTGTTTAAAAAATGGTAACCACTAGCCACATGTAGGGATTTAGCTCTTGAAATGCGGTTAGAGCAGCTGAGGAACATAACTTTTTCTTTAATTTAATTATAATTTATGCAAATATAAATTTCAGTAGCCACATGTGGTTACTAAGTACCTTAATGCACAGTGTGATAATCTGCCCTTTGCACGCCAGGCACGTTTTTAGAACGAGCTTGCCAGTTTCTACAGAAAAGGGCACCAGCGTGATAAATGGGATCACACTCAATCCAGAGGTTGGTCCGGGCACAGTTGCCATCTCAGCAATGAATGGTCAGTCTTCTGACCCATCATCATGAGATATCTTTCCATTTATGTAACGTACGCCTTCTGCAGTGTCTCTCAACATCCTCTGTAGTTTTCCGTGTGCTGGTGGTGCATGTAGTTTGTTAAATTATTCCTAAGTGTTTTCTGTTGTTGTTTTTTTGTTGTTTTTATGATAAAAAAAAAACAGAACACACTTAGGGATAAGTGGAGTTATTTTCAGTTTTTACTTTACAGTTGTTTGCTGCAGTTGACTTTTGTGTATTTACCTGCTACTTATTTGTTCACCTTGCTGAATCCACTAATTAGTTCTGGTAGCTGTTTTGTTTATTCCCTTGGATTCTCTGTGTAAACAATGATGTCATCTGAAAATAGAGACGGTTTCACTTCTTTCCAATCTGGATCACATTTGTTTGCTTATTTTGATCGGCATATTGGCCAGAACCTTCAGTGCAGTGTTGAATAAGAACGGTGAGAATGTGCATTCTTGCCTTGTTCCCAGATGAAGTGCAAAAAAAATTTTATCCTTTCTTTATAAAATACGGTATTAGCTGTATGCATAGTGTCATTTTTAGTTTCTATCACGAATGACTTTTGAGTTTTGTTAAATGCTTTTTATGTATTTATTGAAATGATCATATGGTCTAGCCCAGTGGTCGGCAAACTGTGGCCCTTTGAGTGTGGCTCTTCCACAAAATACCACATACAGTGCGATTGAAACTTCGTGGCCACACTCAAGGGGCCAAAGAGCCGCATGTGGCTTGCGAGCCGTAGTTAGCCGACCACTGGTCTAGCCCCTTTAGTCTAATAATACTGTGAATTGCACTGATTGATTTTTGAATGAATTCCACCTTAAGTTTCTGGGATAAATCCTACTTGTTGATGATGTACTTCCCATTCTATATTTTGCTGTATTCTACTTACTAATGTTTTGTTAAGGATTTGCCCATCTATATTTGTGAGGGATATGGGCTCATAAGTTTACTTTGTAATGTTGGTCAGGCTTTGGTTTTAAGTTTCAGTGGCCTCATAAAACAAGTTGAGAAAAGTTACCTCTTTGGTTTTCAGAAAGAGTTTGTGTGTGGTTGGTGTTATTATTTTCTTAAATGTTGACAGAATTACCTAGTGAAGCTCTCTGGGTCTGCAGTTCTCTTTGTGGGCATGTGTTTGATAAAGAAATGAATTTCTTTTATAGATATACTAGAGGTCTGGTGCACGGATTTGTGCACCAGTAGGATCCCTTGTACTGGCCTGCACTCTCTTGCAATCGGGACCCCTAAGGGGATGTCGGACTGCCGGTTTCAGCCCGGTCCCCACAGGCCAGGCTGAGGGACCCCACTGGTGTACAAATCTGTGCACCGGGCCTCTAGTATGCATATAAGATCTTTGGTTAATCTCTTCCCCTTTCCCCCTCCCCTCTTCCTTTTGAGATTCATTAGTCTGTTCCATGTTTCCATGCCTGTGCATTGAGCGTCTGCTCCCTGGTGGTCAGTGCACATCATAGCTACTGGTTGAATGGTTGAACGGTCACTTGGGCTTTTATATGTATAGATGACAATTGAGATATTCTGTTCTGAAGAATTTAGCCATTTCATCTAAATGGTCAAATTTATTAATTTAGCAAATTTGTTAATTTGTCTCTATGTTTATAAATGTTGAATAACTATGGAGTATACCTGAAACTAATATCATGTTCTATGTTAACTATATTTTAATAAAAAAAATAAACAGAAAAGAAATACACAGGTAGACAATTTATTGGTAATATATTAGTTCTCGAGTAGATAGTAGATTCATTGTCCATTATACTATTAAAAGCATAAATAAATAAAGAGCCATTCATGAGACAATGACAATAGTATTTTTATCAACAAAGGACTATGCTGAATCCCATTTTATTCGAATAAATAAACGAATGAATAAGTAAATAAATAAAACACAAAAAATAAAGTTGGCATAGTCTCTAGTATCGGTAGGAGCTATAGTGATGTCCCTCTCTTATTCTTGATACTGTTAACTTATTGTATCTCTTTTAATTTTCTTGATCAGAATACCTAGAAGTATATTAATCATATTTATCTTTTAGAGAACAAGTTTTGGTTACATCGATTTTTCTGTACTCTTTGTTTATATTGAATTGATTGCTTCTTTTTTCCCCCTTCTATCTTCTTCTTTGGGTTTTGTTTATTCTTCTTTTTGTAGTGTCTTCAGTTGGAATCTTGAGCCATTGACTTTAGATCTTTCTTCTTTTCAAATATAAGTATTTAAAGCAACTATTAACTTCCCACTAAGCACTGCTCTAGGTCAATTCCACACATTTTAATGATAATTCCATTATCATTCAGTTAGAATAGTTCTAATTTCTCTTGTGACTTATTCTTTGACCCACATATTATTTAGAAGTATGTTGTTTAATTTTCAAATATTTGGGATTTCCATATATTTTATTGTTTTAGATATGTAACTAGAGGCCTTGTGCACGGATTCGTGCACTGGTGGGGTCCCTCAGCCTGGCCTGCGGGGATCAGGCCTAAACCAGCTGTCCAACATCCCCTGAGGGGTCCTGGATTGCGAGAGGGTGCAGGCCAGCCCGAGGGACCCCACCAGTGCACGAATGGGGCCAGGAAGGGGTTGTGGGAGGGCTCCAGGGCGTGTCTGGCCCATTTTTCCCAGTCCTGATCAGCTGGACCCCAGCAGCAAGCTAACCTACCAGTCAGAGTGCTGCCTCCTGCTATTCAGTGCACATCATAGTGACTGGTGTAATGGTTGAACGGTTGGAGGGACAATTAGCATATTAGATGTCTGGCCCATCTCACCCAGTCCCGATCAGCCGGATCCCAGCAGCAAGCTAACGTACCGGTTGGAGCATCTGCCCCCTGGTGGTCAGTGCGCATCATAGCGACTGGTCGAACGGTCGAACTAACGGTTGGACATTTAGCATATTAGGCTTGTATTATATAGGACTAGAGGCCTGGTGCACGAATTTGTGCATGGGTGGGGTCCCTTGGGGTGGCCTGCGGGGATTGGGCCCCAGCTTGTACCTCTAGCCTGCCCTGGTGGTCAGCACATGTCATAGCGAGCAGTCAAACTCCTGGTTGAACAATTCGCATATTAGGCTTTTATTATATAGGATTATATTGTGGCCACAGATCATACTTTATATGATGCTTGTGTGACGTGTTTTATGTCTTGATGAATGTATCATGTGCATTTGAAAAGAAAGTATATCATCTAGGCTTGGGATGTAATATTCTACAAATATCAGTTAGGTCAAAAGTAGTTGATAGTACTGTTCAATTCATCCATGTCTTTACTGATTTTAAAAATTAAGTTGTTTTATTAATAGTTGCATGAAGGGTGTTGATATCTGTAACAATGATTGTGTAATTATCTGTTTCTCTTTTTAATTCTGTCGATATTTGCTTCACATACTTGAAGAACTGCTGTTAGATGCAGACACATTTATGGATTGTTTTGTTATTACGATGAATTTATACTTTTATCATTGTGAAATATCCCTCCTTATCTCTGTCAGTACTACACTCTGGAAATCTATTTTATCTGATATCAGTCCAGTCTTGTTTTACTTACTATTTTTGAGATATATATTTTTACACTTATTTACTTTTGACTATCTTTGTCTTTTAAAAAAATGTTTTTATTGATTTCAGAGAGAGGAAGGGAGAGGGAGAGAGATCTAGAAACATCAGTGATGAAAGAGAATCATTGATTGGCTGCCTCCTGCATGCCCTCTACTGGGGATGGAGCCTGCAACCCTGGGCATGTGCCCTGAATGGGAACCAAATGGTGACCTCCTGGTTCATAGGTTGATGCTCAAGCACTGAGCCACACTGGCCACGCTCAACCAATCTGTATCTTTATATTTAAAAATGTGCCTCTCTTGTATGCAGCATATAGGGGTGTACAGATTTTTGTTTTTTGTTTCTTTGATCCATTTTGTGATCTCTGTCTTTTTAGATTATTTAGCCAATGAGCATTTCATGTATTTTTTGAATAGTTGGATTTTAGGTCTATCATTTTATTACTTGTTTTCTATTTGTCTCCATGTTTTCTGCTTATCTTTAAATTTTTTAGTGTTTTCTCTAAACATTACAATATACACCCTTAACTTATCACAGACCACTTAGTGATAATATTGTGTCATGTAAAATGTAGAAACTTTGCAACTGCATAAGTTCATTAACCTCTCCCTTTTATGCTATAGTTATTATATGTATTGCATCAGCACTGTAAATCCATTCAGAAAATGCTATAATTTTCACTTAAATAGTATAAGTATTTTTAAAAATGTTTTTATTAATTTTTAGAGCGACAAATGGAGAGGAATAGAGAGATAGAAACATCGATGAGAGAGAAACTTCATCAATTGGCTGGCTGCCTCCTGCACACTCCCTGCTGGGAATCGAGCCTGAAACCTGGGCATGTACCCTGAAGGGGAATCAAAACCTGACCTCCTGGTTCATGGATCGACTCTCAACCACTGAGCCACACCGGCCAGGCATATAGTTTTTCATTAAAAAAATGCTTTTTACATTTCTCCAAATATTTCATACATTCACCACCTCTAATAGTTTCTCTTTCTCCCCCAGCATATCTGAATTGCCATGCGGTGTTATTTGCCTTCAGAATGAAGACTTCCTTTAGCACTTCTTAGAGCAGATCTGCTGTCAATGAATTATCAGTTATCTTTTATCTGAAATGGTCTTTATTTTGTCTTAATTCTGAAAGGATATAGAATAATGAGTTGACATATTTAATTTTTTTTTTTTTATTTAGAACTGTAAAGATGTTGTTCTAGTGTATTCCTGCCTCGTATAGCGGTAACCTAGAGGTCATTTGAATTGTTGTTTTGTATGTAATATTTTTCTCTGGTTGCTTTGAAGATTTTCTCTTTCCCTTTGATTTAGAACTGCTTGACTATTAGTGCCAGGGTGTGATTTTCTTTGTAGTTTTTCTTTTTGAGGCTCTCTGATTTTCTTATCTGTAATTTATGTATTTCATCAAATTTGGGAAATTTTTGACCATTACTTTTTCAAATTACTTTATCCTATTCTCTCTTTCTTCCTCATCCCATAATTACACTTATGGTAGATTTGTTGGTATTGTCTCACAGGTTCCTGAGGCTCTGTTAATTTTTCTAATCTTTTTTCTTTTTAAAATATATTTTTATTTATTTCAGAGAGGAAGAGAGAGGGAGTGAGAGAAAGAAATATCAATGATAAGAGAGAATCTATTGATTGGCTGCCACCTGCATGCCCCACACTGGGGATCAAGCCTGTAACCCGGGCATGTGCCCTGACCGGGAATCGAACTGTGACCTCCTGGTTCATAGGTGGACGCTCAACCACTGAGCCACACCGGTGGGGTTCTAATCTCTTTTCTTGATGTTTCTCGGATGAGATGATTTCTGTTGGCCTAACTTAAGCTCACCAAGTCTTCTCTCTGTCATATCCCGCATGCTGTTAAACATACACAAGGAATTGTTTATTTCAAATATTATATTTAATGCTCTACAATTTCCATTTGATTCTTTTTTAGGGTTTCTCTTTTCTGCTGACATTTCCTATCATTACATAGATAGAGAGTTTATCTTCATTTTTTCCTCTTGCTTTTAAATCCCTGTCTTATTTTTTCAACATTTAGATCATTTTGGAATGGGTCTCCATCTTTTTTTTTTTCTTCCCTCTCTCTCTTAAGGATTGGTCGCATTTTCTTGTTTCTTCTGTGTTGCGTAAGTTTGGATTGCATCCTGGACGCTGTGAATGTCATCTGGATAAAGTTATATTTCTCTGAAGAATGTTTATTTTATTTTTTAAAAGCAGGTTATTAACTTGATTGGCCTCAAACTGAAAACTTTTCCTCTTGAAATAGCTCAAACCTTAGCTCAGTTCTTTATCCTTAGCTTAGCTGCTCTGAATCCACTCTCCCATTTTTGGTTCAGGGACCACCTGGAGGATTTGGGTGCTCCTCTCTGGTTCATCTTTCTCAGCGTTACCTCCTCACCCTCCTGGGACCCTGCTTGCCCTGAACCCTGTACTTTTGTTCTTCAGGTTAGAAAAATAGTGGGTGTTTTTTTTTTCCAGAGATTTAGCCACTTCTGTGGTGACAATTTTGAATTGCCCTCGGGCTAAAAGCTATAAAAATGGGAGTTTCATCTTCTGCCATTTTCCCCCCTTCTACATGTCGACTTCCTAGAGGCAGCCTGCTTTTGTTCATCCTCCAGTAAACAAAAGCCTTGTTTTGTATTTTTATTCAGACTTGATACTGCTGTCTGTGGAGGGTTGGGTCTAGGGGAAGCTTATTGGCTGGGCTAGGAGAAAAAACTCCCCTTTTATTAAGGTTTATTGCATTTTATTTTTGGACAACCCACGTTACATATGCTCTTTTTAATTTTTTATTTAAAATATATTTTTATTTTAAAGAGAGAGGGAGAGAGGGGGAGAAACATGGATGAGAGAGAAACATCCATTGGCTGCCTCCAGCACGCCCCCTACTGGGGATAGAGCCCACAACCTGGGCATGAGCCCTGACAGGGAATTGACTGGCCACCTTTCAGGGCACGGGATGATGCTCACCAACTGAGTCACAGCAGCCAGGGCGACATATGCTTCTTCTTAAAGACAATTCTTAAGCTCCAAATAAATCAAGGTAAAATAGATGAAGAGCTCAAGATGACATCCACCCCATTTGTTAGGTCCTGGCCCACTTTTAACTTTTTAAGAAAGATACTAAATACACATTTTGTTTCAAAACTTATAAAATGTTTTATTGCCTAGTAAATTTATTGAATGAATAAGCATCATAATAATGTTATGGCATTTTACATATAAAATCTATATATATGAAAGGCTAATATGCAGAGTGTCTCTGTGGGAGTTCGACTGGGAGACCCGGGACTTCTATCGCTCGCTATGATGTGCGCAGACCACCAGGGGGCGGCGCGGAAAGAAAGAAGGCCCCAGCTGGCAGCCGGAAGGAAGGCCCTGGCCAGCAGATAGAAGGCCCCGATCAGCCCTGATTGTGGGCCAGGCCTAGGGACCTTACCTGTGCACAAATTTTGTGCACCGGGCCTCTAGTAGTTTATAAAAATAATAGTTTTTGGTACTTATATACCTGTAAATATAATATATATGACATATATGTACATATACGTATATTCATCATATGGGTATATTTTCTGTTTCTGTATTTTTGGTCAGTGTAAATTGCTATTCCAATTACTATATTTGTGCATGAATATTTGCTGGCCTGAGAGTAGAGGAAATCTCTTCCCCACTTCTCACTTAATTGATTTGTTGGATGAGTCAACGTTTCCCTGCCTCCTGCAATGCTGGCTGCACAAGGAGGCTGCCTTTTCCTTCCGCTTCTGCTTTTTGGGATGCACACTTACCAGGCCCTAACTGTATATGTTCCCAAACCTGCTCATGCCGGTGGCTGTGATTTAGCTGACTGGCATACTCACCCATGACACAGGAGTGAAAAAACAGAGAGGGTGGTTGTTTCCAGAAAAACTGCAAAGACGAAGTTGAAGGATAACTGGAAAATAAGGTTATGGTCCAGGCAACTCCAGACAATTCGAGAAAATAATTCTAAACTAGAGAAAGATTCTATTTTCATACTTCATACCTTTAAGTTTGGGCTGCACCTCAACACGAAGAAGGCGAAGTATACAGGAGTGGTTTGTGGGAGAAAGATGTCACAGAATTTTAATCAGGGATCAGGCTGGGAGAAAGCCCCTGGCCCTTCATCATGAGGTTGCTGAGTGAATGCACACGTCATAGGGTAATTATAACCAAATCTTTATCATATACTTTTGCCATTTTCTGCATTAAACTGATTTTACAATGAACGGATCCGATTGTCCAAATGCTGATCCCAAAAGCATGAGAAAAGTGGACTTTAACTGTGTTTCCTCAAGACAGCTTCCCTCAGATGTAATCACTGTATTTTTGGGATTATTGATACATATCCCCTAGTTACCCACGAGGGAGGTGGTATCTATTTGCATTCCCACATAGGACTATTTCTCTTGGTTTAAATGTGAGCAGGGAGGCGGCTGTCTTCTCTCCAATGGGCCTGCAGTCTCATGGAGGACGGAGGGCCTTTGCGACAGTCACATGGGATTGGATTCCTTTTCTCTGAATGCTGTTTTTTTGCGAATCCTACCCTCAGAATGTCAGGAAAGCGCCGGGATTGTTTGTCGAACACGTCCCAAATTCCATGTATCACTTTATAACATCGAGACGGCCACAGCCTTTTAATGCTATAAGCTACCATAGGGACCAGGAATTACGAAACCCTTCCTTTGGAAAATAGAGCCCAGGGAGAAGGAGCTTATTTAAGGCCTGAAGTTTAGTGGTTATCTCAGCTGAGCTGAGAGCTGAGGTGTTTGTCCGCCTCGGGTCTAATCCAGCTCTTTGAAACGCATCTCGTTGCTTCTGATTGCGCAAACTCACCAAGGAGCTCGGAGCCCCCCGGGGCGGGGCGAGGTGTGCGCTGTTGTCAGATAATGATGTCGGTAATGTGAGCTAACATTTATTGAATGCTTAAATGGGTCAGAACTGTTTTAAGTGCTTTAGCTGGATCAGATTATCTTGTTATCCCACGTAAACTTCCTAATGACTCTCTGAGGCCCCATATGATAGATAAGGAACCTGAGCAGGGAGACGTGCCCGAGGTTTTAGAGGTTTCACAGCCGCAGGCGCTGGAGTGGGATTTGCCCGCAGCCTCGCTAAATTACCTCTAAATGGAAGGCAAATGACACTCGTTAGATGCCTGCTCGGAGCCTGGCATTTTGAGATATTTTACATACTTAAGAAGATTAATCTTCTCAATCCCATTTTCAATTGGAAAAGTAAATATCAGGTAACCTAAGCGACTTGCCGAAGGATACCGCCAGTGGGTAGCAAAGCCGGAAATCAAACCCAGACGTGAGTCTCTGCAGACCCGTGGTTTTGTGAGAGGACCACGTTGCTGCACCGCAGGGCCAGGGGCTCCCGTGGCCTTAGCTGCCCACCGGAACTGCCCCCAACGTTCCAGACCCTCCTCTGGACCTTCTGACTTAATGGGGCCGGGGTGAGCGGGGGCAGTGGGGTGTTTAAAAGCTCCCAGGGGAGTCTACTATGTGACCACAATGCCCCCACTGCCCAAGGTTCACATGGTTTTGGTCCTACCATAGATTTCATTTCTTTGTCCAAACGTGGGACCAGGGATAAAGCACACCATGAAAGGCACGGTGCAGCTGCGTATTCGTGTCCTAGGGCTGCCATGACCAATGACCACAAACAGGGGGCTTCACACAACAGAAATGGGGCCCCTGCCCGTGTGGTGTGGAGGGAGGCCGGGAGCCTGAAGCCCCGGCAGCAGGACCAGGGCCTTGGAGGCCCCGTCAGGCCCCTCCAGCGCCTCATGGTGGCAGCAGTGCTCGCGGGCTGGGCTCGCGGTTGGGTGGCTCCAATCTGTCTCCATCATCACGTCTTTCCTGTGTGTATGTTTCTGTGTCCATCTCCTGGTGAAGTCACGGAACATATGTTGTTTTGGCCCCTGGTTGCCGGCACGTAGCTCCTAAAACCTTTGGAATTTCCTAAGAGATAAAAAGCACTCGAAGCATCTTTTGTTGTAATAGATGGCCTTTGACCTTGTCCCTGACACAGGGACCCTTGGAATTTCCTGAGCGATAGGAGTGTCTTTGTTCTAATGGGGTGACCCCGAGTGGGACCCTTGAGGGGGGCCGGTTTACCAGCCTGGAAGCTCTCCAAAGCCGTCAGTTGGAAGTTTTATGGCGGCTCCCTCACGTAGGCACGCCCGCAGCCCGGCTCCGTGGGAACGGGTGCTGTGCTCAGGGCTTCTTCATCTCCCTGTTCATCTGTATCCTTTCGTGTGCAACACACTGGTGAGGGCTAAGGAGGTGAGCTGTTTCAGCAACTCATCAGCGCCAGGGAGGGGGCCGAGACCCTCTCATTGAAGTCAAGTCACACAGAAGTTGTGGGCGATGGGGACTGGCATCTGAAGTGGGGGCGCCCTCAGGGAACTTAGCCCTTCACCCGTGGGGTCCGTGCTACCTTCTGTTAGTGTCCGAATGGAAGGGAGTTGCAGACGCTCAGCTGGGGTCTCAGAGGACTGCCTGGTGGGGGAGGAAGAGCCCCACGCCTGGTGGTGTGAGGGTGGAAGTCGGGTGAGAGTGGAGGGGACCACGCGGGAGGAGAAGTGAGTTTTTCCTGCCCGCACAGTAGGAATGAGGTCACGTTAGATTAGAAGGACTCAATCTGATCTCATATGACCTCATTATGAACAGAGACCCTGTTGCCCTGTAAGGTCACATTCTGCGGTTCCAGACAGACATGGATTTGGGGGAGACACTATTCTACCCAGTACGGACAGAAAATTAAATATTACATTCGTAAGAATGCATGAGTCTCCGGGCATGGAAGAAAGGAAACTCTATGGCTTCTGGATTTGTTTTTTAAAAATATATTTTTTAATGCCTTAAGACCAACCCCCCTCCCCCAAACCACCAAGTCTTAGTAAGTGTATCACTACATTATGTAGGGTGTCCCAAAAAACGTATACACACGTTAACGGTTGATAACTCACTTAATATTTGAACTGTATGTTAATAAACACTGACTTCATCATCATTCAAAGTGTGTATACCCTTTTGGGGGACACCCTGCAGAAAGATCTGTCCACGTCACACCCTCTTAGCCCAGGGTCCCTGTGGCGTGTTCAGGAGCACGGGATGCCAGAGGCTCAGCTGGTTTGCCCAAGTTGTGTGTGATGTGCACAGAAATCTGTGGACAAGGTGGGTTGTTCCCCATGGGGACTTTTGAAGGAAAACCGGTTCTGATGTCCCTCTGTGCAAGCTGACGGAAGAAATTTACATGCAGCACCCTGTAAGCACCAAAGAGCTCCCCAAATATGGACGCACGAGACGACATGCATCAAAACAACCAAAATTGGGAGTTTTGGTTTGGGGACCATTATTTTATTCAAACATCCCCTTTTTCTATAATGAAACCTTGATAATACTTGGAAAATACAGTCATTGAAAACCTGACCATCTAATTCCCTAAGGGACACTTAGAGGTCAAATTGTATATTACCCCTCCACACCCCGAAATAAATGCCTGTGACCCATAACACCCCTGTTTCCTTATACTCTCCGTTTCTGTTGAGAAGACCAGCTCGCTCCCCAATTATTTCCATCTCAGGCTGATCTTGCTAGTCAGGCTGCTTAACGCTCGGCAGAAATCATAGTTTTTATTTTGGAAATGACAGGCTTTGTGTGTAAGAAGTGGTGAATTTCCCTCTGTGGTTCTCTCAGGTGCTGCCCCCACCCCGCCGCCCCCCGGCCTGCATCATGAACACCATCAAAAGCCCTTTCCAGAGCCTCTTATTTGCGATGCCTCTCGTCACCCCGGGCAGGGTGCTCACAGGCTGGTAATTTACCCAGGATAAACTTAATAATGGGCACCGAATCCATGGGCTGGCGTAAAAAGCAAGAACCCTGTGAGTCTTTAGAAAACCTCAATAGCAACATTTAGGTGATTTCTTAAATAATAAACCTCCATTTCCACTTGGAGAACAATCCTGGCCTTTCCATCTCAATTTAGCCTTCCGTAACAAGGTTACCCTTGCATCTAACTCGTGTTGGCAGAGTTCTTAGGCAAAAACTCAAGGAGAGTCAAGAGTTCATTCCTCAGTAAGTGCCACAGAGCAAATCCTTAACGACTCAGGAGGTAACGCTGCTGCAGACACCTAACCAGGGGGGCGCTGGCCGTGCGATGCCACAGACCCCGAGGACTGGGCCACGGGCTGGCTGGCAGGGGGTCTGAGGGCTGTTTGCACTGGGAGGATGGGACGCCCTTGTCATCCACTGCGGCCTCTTCTTGATATCATTTAATGCTGTATTTAATGGGCATTCCTTCTTTTTTAAAATTAAATGTATTGGGGTGACATTGGTCAATAGGATCATGAGGGTTTCAGGTGTGGATTTCTATGTTACACAATGTGTATATTGCCCTGTGTGCCCACCACCCAAAGTCACATCATCTTCTGTCACCACAGATGAGGCCCACTGCACCCCCACTCCGCATCCGCCACCCCCTTCCCTCTGGCAACCACCACCCTGCCGTTTGCGTCCACAAGTTTAACGAGCGTTCATAAGAGGAACCATAAATACCTAGTAAGCCACAGTAATGGTGGAGTTTCAGATTTAAGCAGAATGGGTGCGTGACATTGTCCTCCGTAGCAGGGACGTTGTTTTTGCCTCCTGAGGGTTCACAGCACATTTACAAGTTGGGTACCTGCCAGAGCGGGTCATAACTGTCTTCTCCTGATGCCCAGAGACTCAAGCGGACACAGGTTCCTATAAACACAAATTGTAGGAGAAAGGAAAGGCGTCATTGAGAGCAGATGGCTTTCTCCTTGGTGAGGCCCCATTGTTCTCGGTGTTTATCGCTGGTTGGAGTCATCGCCCTGTTGGTCCCATCGCCCTTGATCAGACCACCTTGACCGCAGAGGGGTCATGCGTGGGCCACCCTGGCATCATCCTTGGGTTAAGTCATGGCATCCGAGCATCTTGAAGACAGGGCCAGGTTTCAGGCACAGGCTCTGGCCCTGGCCCTGAGTAGCTGCTTGGTCATAGTTCCTGACTCAGTTGATAAAGAGATCTGGCCTCTTGTGTCAGGGGATAGGAAAATGCCCTTCTAGAGCCTTCCAGGGAGTCTGAGAAGCAAAGGCGAGCTGGTTTCTCACCATTTTCTTTTCTTCCCTGGTCCGTGTTTGTGGCTGTGGCTTCCATGGCCACGCCAAGGGTAGCCACCCAACTTTGGTGGAGGCTCTGGTGCCCTGGCCAAGCCCCGGGTGGCTGAAGGAAGGTGTGGCCTCCTCCGCCTCTAAGCATCATCCGCTCCACGGGTCCTGGCTCAGGGCTTCCCTGGGTGACCCCATTTTTGGCCTCCACTGCCATTTCCCTGTAGAGTTGAGTCTGTCAACCAAGGGGAAGAGGTGACGGTGACGCCCTGCGGCTCCTGGACCATCAGCTGTGCGCAAGTCACCCCAGGACCTTCCCCTGGAGGATGACAAAGCATTTTGCAAATATGTGTTGGCAACTCAGACACAGTAAAGAGACGGAGACACAGGGAAACGGGTTGGCCGCAGTCTGGAGTAATTGAGCAAGGAGGCCAGTGGGAAAATGAATGTCAGTGGCTCTCTGTTCTGAACTTTCAGCACCGCCCTGGGCCGCGGCGCGGGGAGGGAGCCCGACAGGCCGCTCACCAATCCCGGGCGGCGGCGTAGGACCTATGGTCCATGACCCCTGACAAGTAGACATATTCATTACACCAAAGGCTGGAGGGAACCGCAAAATGGGATACATATTTAAGGAACTATGCACACAACTCGGTTTATTTTTCTTATCTGCTTTTTTTCTGGTGCAATATGAGTACTGTTGAATACTTGGCAGTCGCCTTTCCATGCTTGAGTTGTTTGTCATTTCTGGGGCTGCCGATGCTGTTATGATTTCCCTTTTGGGAGGAATTTACAGGCACATGTTGACCCAGTTGAATGGGAACAGGGAGCAGCGTGAGTCTCCTGGACGGGGACCGTCACAGCCCGGAGGGGATGAATTTGCTCCACTTTTTGCCGGTGCCACGGGCACGGGCTGCTGGGCGTTGCTGGGCGTGGTCAGGCTGCCCGCTCCGTGCTCCGAAACTCCTGTTTTGAAAGCCCAGACCCTCTTCCAGCCTGGCCTCGAGATGAACCTGCCTTTCCTTTCACTCCGTCTGCGAGTTGTAGTCGGAGCCTGCGCTCTATTGTTGGAGCTTCGGAGAGTGGCTCTCCATGGCAGCTGTTGCTAGGTAAGGCGCGATTTCCACAGAGACCAGCCTGGGAGAGGATGGCAGGCCTCCTGGTAGAGGGCAGGGGTGTCCGAGGGGGCAGGCCACGTGCAGAGGCCACGCTCCACCCCACTCCTGCCACTGCCTTCTCCTGCCCTTCCGGAGTCCCCTCTCAGTGCCTGTCCCCCAGAGACCTAGCCGGGGCCTCATTCCCACAGAGCCATCCATCCACTCATTCACCCCCTGCTCCAGGCACCTCCCACCCTCCGGAAGTGGGGGTATGGAGAGAACTTGGTGGGGTGTTCAGAGCCCTGTGGGAGGTGAACCACAGACCCACGGAGTAGCTGGTGCCTTTATGGTCACCGTGGATGCCGCCAGCTCCTTGCCCCATCCCTCCAATCCACCCCAGCGGTCACCTGCTGGGCAGAGCAATGGCCTCCCGGTTCCTTCTATCTTGGGACTTTTTCTGGCCATGGGAGCTAACACCCCACCTGCAGGGCCTCTTGGCCACAGAAGGCTGGGACTCGATGGGACAATTCTTAAAAGTGGTTAAAATGGTAACTGTGTCTATGTCACCACAATAAAAGAAGACGGAAGGCGTGGGGGTGACGGAGAGGAGGAGGTCGGGCCCTCCTGAAGGATGTGAGGAGCACGGCCCCCAAGCCCACAACCTGGGCCACGTCCTCAGCCTGGGCCACGTCCTCAGCCTGGGCCACGTCCTCAGCCCGGGCCACTGATCTCTAGCAAACCAGCTCTGATTGCTCAGCGTGAAGGGGCTCGCAGGGCACCCACCCCGTGGAGTTGCTGTCCAGAGTGAGTGAGTGGCCACCGTAAAGCGCTGGTCTAGTGTGAGGCACCGACCGGTGTTAGAGCACGTGTCTGTCTGTGCTCAGCTCCGTTTCTGACGCTCCAGCTCCATCTCTGTGCCCTTGACCTCAAGGACATCTCTCAGGCCACACCCCCTCCATCCTGCCCACCAGGCCGTCCCAGGGAGGCGCCCGGCCCTCAGCCCCGCAGGGCCACGGCCCTTCGCCCAGTGTACCGTCGCCTGTGTGCTGGCCCACGGGGACAGACGGGCAGTTTCTGAATTAAAAGCAATGCTTTAAACTGAAAGGAAAACCTAGTAAAGAAATGAAAGTAACACTAGATTGTTGACCAGGGTGGTTTCGATTCCTTGTCTTGCTCCAGATGTCTGTCTCCCCTTTAATTCCCGCCCCGGCACAGCCCTGGTCCCCGGGGACTGGCAGTAAGTTGTACACAGGCTGCTCTGTGGAAGACAGGGAGCACCATTGCCGATATTTCCTAAAGGCTTTCTCTCTACTTTCCCCTACGCTGTTTGCCTATATGCATTGTTCTCAGGAAATCTATGTTGTAAGATAGGAGTCAGGAATTCCGAGGCCAAGTCCATCCCACGGCTTGTTCTTGTAAATAAAGTTTTGTTGGCACAGAGCCAAGCCCATTCATTTCTACGCTGCTCGGAGCAGCGTGGCAGGGACCAGCCATTGCGACAGAGGCATGTGACCCACAGAGCCAAAAATATTTACTATCTGACCCTTCACAGAAGACTTGGCCAACATTCTGTTGCAAGAGATGCTGAAATGCTTAATTCTTTGAGGGGTATGTAATTAGATTTGTCTTTTACTCCAACAAGCCTAGAGAAGGAAAACTTATTTACTCCAACATGCCCTGTATCAGTCAAGAAGCCTTGTCTCATGGAGGAATGACAGCATTTAATGAGCACCGATCAGCATATTAGTGAAACCTAACAGCGGATCGAAAAAGGGGGTGAAACAGTCTGTCAGCTTCCTTCTGACCTACTGGCTCGGCTGCAGGCAGCACCTGAAGCAATCACATCCAAGACTTTTGGCGGTTTTATCTGCATCCCTAAAAGTGTATATGTAAACGTGTGTTTTGTGGGGTTTTTTTGGGGGGGGGGTCTTTTTGTTTGGAAATTCTTCCTAAATTCAGACATATAGGTATAATCAGGTATGCAGTTTTTGCCTTGTTCTTGTGTAATTCTACCCAAAATGACATCAGTAATTTGGAGTATCCAAACGTAACTCCCACTGGGCATTCAGGATTGGAGGGATTCAAACGGCACCCCCTCCCACGTCCTGTGGTTCTCTGTGAAAACCTCTCCTGATTTCCGATCCGTGAGACCCGGGTTTCTCAACTGCACACAGCACTACTGGTGTTTGGGGTCAGACGGTGGTGTGTTGGGGTTCGGGGTGGGCTGTCCTGTGAGGTGTAGGGTGTTCAGCAGCATCTCTGACCTCCACCCACTAGATGTCAGTAGCAAACACTGCCTTCCCCACCTCGGCCAGTCACGACAACCCAAACTGGCCCAGACGTTGCCAAATGTCCCGCAAGAAGACAAGTCGCCCTTCGCTGGGGACACAGAATTATCCTGGGAGAAGCAATGCGGATGCTCTTTCCAGGTGAGAGGGTGGCATTGCACCTGAGTGCTGGTGACCCGCCAGCCGAACGGCTGGAATGCCTAACCTCTTCCCAGAGAACTAATCATGAAACGACTATCCGAAACTTTGTTTCCCTCGGAGTGCCATTTTATGTAATTTTCCAACAGCGAGACAACAGCTCTTCTGGTTTAAAAATAAAAAAATCCGTCCCCCCTCGCAATCAGCAGAATCATGGTTTTGACTAATCTCTGTCATCAGAAGCTAATTTGCTTTAAGAGTAATAATAGTAACAATGTGCCTGTTATGAAAGAGCATGCTTTTATCATTTTATTTGCCTGATTATGTAAATTCCAGATCCAGGTGGGGAGGGAGCCGCCCCGCGTTTGCTGAGGGAGCCACTGGATCCAGACAGGGCCTTCGCCGGGACAGAGCCCAGACCCGCCCCAGCAGGGGTCATCTTCTGAAGTTCGGCTGCCGTATCCGGTGGTTTGGATAAATTATGTCAGAAAGAGGACAGAGCCGAGCCCACTGTCTGCTTTCATCCCCGCTCCCCCTCTGATGTCGAGCATCAGTGAATGTTCTCCCTCGGGCTCCGGGCAGGAGACACCTGAACGCAGGCAGGATTTCCCTCCGTCCTCTTCACTCCCATCGCAGCCCTTCTCCACGACCCAGTGGCCTCTGCGGCCCCAGCTCAGGGACTCTGTTCTTCCCTCCTCCTGGGAGGACAGGCTGTCCCAGGCCCCTGTGTCGGCTGGAAGGGCGCCCGTGGGGCCTCATCCTCTGCTCTCTCTGGGCCTCAGTGTGTCACCCCCCAAATGACACGGTTGGCCCTGCGTGCTGGGTGCGGGTGCACACGGGGTCCCTTTCCCTGAGGCTGTTGCTCTGCATGCCTCGAGGGTGAGCTCCTGGGCCGGGTCCAGGGCAGGGAAGGTGTGCTGCTTGGTGTCACCCCTGGAGGTTCCGGAGGAGGGACATTGGGAATGCACGTGGCTAAGTTACTGGTGCAATCACTGCTCTGACCGTGGACCTTCCTGTCCCAAACGCTCTGCAAATCTCTCTTCTCCGATTCAGTCTGGGCTCCAGGGGATGCGGTACCTGCTCAGAATAGAGGGTCCAATGCACAGCCAAGGCGGCTCGAGGTGCAGGGCGGGCTGGGCACAGCTGGGCGTGTGCGTCTCGGCACTGCTCCTGTCCGGCTGTGGAGGCACGTTACATCACATCTCCGTCCCCCGCTTCCTCCCCGTGACATGGGAACATGCTCCTTGAAGAGAGCTGTGCCGGGACACCCACCACAGGGACATCTACGCCTCGCTGAACGCGCTCCAACCTCATTTCTTAATAAATACTGCGCGCTTCTAGGTCAGCAAGCAGACTGAGCGATCCTCGCTGGGATTGCACCGATAGTTGCTTGGATTCTTGACTATAAATGAGCGTTTTCTGCATCACAGCCGTAGCTCCCAGCACTTTACGTCTATTAACTCTTTTAGTTCTTCAAAACGAAGATTAAAATGTTAGCATCAGCTCCATTTTACAGATGAGGAAACTGAGGCGCAGAGAGGTTAAGTAGTCGCTAAGGGTCAGGCAGCTTTTAAGCGTCAGAACCCGGAGCCAAATGCAGACCGTCTGGCTCAGGGGCCTCACTCTGCCCCCGGGCGCAGCCGTGGTGGGTTTGCATCTCAGGCCTCCCGTCGTGTGCACAGTGGCTGAGAGCTTCACATTGTTGTAACTCCTCCCATTGTGAACCACCTTTCCATCCAGCGACAAGGACTTAGGTGACATCAGAGCAGGGGCTCTAGATGTGTTGGCACTACTTCACAATATCTCAGTTCAGCTTCTGTTCTCCCCAATCTAACGTTAAATCTCTCGGGTAGGTTCCTTCTCTGCTCCTCCTTCTCTTCCTGGGCGCCTCATGTGCCCCACCCTAGAGTTCTCATCCTTCACTGCTCTTCACTACTGTCCCCCCAAAAGGAAAGCCTTCATCCCTCCCTCTCTGTGCTCTTTGGGCCACCTCCACTGCCCCTCACGTAGCCGAAGGAACTGGAAGTGGTTGCCATGAAGTCACTGTGGGCTTGGGTGTCGGGGGAGGCCAAGGCCTGTGTTCAGCGCAGGTCTCAACTAGCTGACCCTCCCAGCTGCTAGAAAATGTTTCGTGGAAACACATATTTGGTGAAAAACGGCATTTCGCCAAAGACAATTTTCTTTGCTATGGTTGAAAACCACATGTTCCCCAACCAAATTACCATGAAGGGGAACCAAAGAAGCCCCACTTGGTTGCAAAGTTGACATGAGGATGTAATTTTGAAGTTCAGAGGAGTGTTTTATAGAATGTTTGAAAAAATTTCTAATGACGGGAAATGGCATAGGCACCGAGGAAAATTTGTAAAAACCTGTCCTAAATGGCTGGAGAAATCAGGGGATCAAATCACAGCCCCGAAGCCCAAGGTGGCCCACGGCTGACGCACAGCTGGGTGTCTTTCCCTCTGTGGAGGTGTTAGAGTTCAGGAATTTAAATATGGTTGACCTCATCTCTGCTCAGTTCTCAGAGTATTCCTCTAAAACAGGCCATCATTTTCCAATTGGACAAAGAGCGTCAATTGGTTATTTCTGGTGAGGCACGATGGGACATTTCTCACAAGTCGCAGAGCGAAAGCTGGATTCTGACGTTTTCTCCTCCACAGCCGCAGGGACAGTCTGGGACAATTGGAGTCGAGGCTGGCTCATCTTTAAGACAGCTCCTCAAGGCTGCTCCGCAGTAATGAGCAGTGTTCCCGGCGCGGGTGTCGGTGGGGAGAAGGCTGGATGGCAAAGCAACAAGATAATTAGGCACAAGTGAATTAACGAAAGAATATATGTCAGTTGTAGTTGCCATCTTCCTCATTTTGTTACACCCAACCCTGTAATGTCTCCTTGTTTCCTTAAGTCACTTTTAAGCAGCACCAAAACCAGCAAGAAAACAGCAGAAAAGTGAAAGTTAGCGAGGAGACTGTGTATAATATACTCCACGAGTTCCACCTGGAAAGTGTTTCATTGGATGAGCTCCATCAGACGCCACTCCAGCGGGCTGGTTACCTTACGCCCATGTGCACGTGTGCGTGTGGGCGCCTGGGTGTGCATGTGCACGTGGTTGGTTTGCTCTTCCTTTCACTCAACTCTGAGTCTAACTTGGTGGGTGTGAACAACAGGAGCAGAAAGATTTTCTGCCGAGAGCGAGAGTCCGTGTCCGAGGGCACCGGCCGGTGCTCGATCTTCTCCACCAGGAACAGAGCCTGACTTGGGAGAGACATCAGCGGTGAGTAGGGGCCCCCCACCCCATTCTGCTAGCCAGGCTGTGGGCCCCGGCACAGAGCTTCTGCCCAAGGAGGAGGGGGCATGCCCTGGCCTTGTTGGCACGAGTAAAAGCCTTTGTCTGCTCATTGTCCCTGTAACTGGGAGCCATAAGGACTGACCGTGGCCCCTTGGGAAGCAGTGTGCTTGGATTCCATTAGCATCTATTGAGGGCTTCATTGAGCGCCCTGGTGGGCATACAGGGTTTTCAGAGAAGGTCAAGGACAATGGAATCCCATGCTATCACCCTTCCTCCCTCTTTTTTGTTTTTATTTATTGATTTTAGGGGGGGGATGGAGAGATAGAGAAACATCGATTTGTTGTTACACTTACTTATGCATTCATGTCACCCTTCCTTCCTCTCTTTTATTTTTATGTATTGATTTTAGAGAGGGGAGGGTAATGGAGAGAGAGCAAAACATCGATTTGTTGTTACACTTACTTATGCATTCATTGGTTGCTTCTTGTATGTGCCCTGACTGAGAATCAAACCCGCAACCTTGGCATATTGGGATGACACTCCAACCAACTGAGCAACCCGGCCAGGTCTTTCCTTCCAACTCAGTTCTGTCCAATGGACATTTATCAAGGTCTTTGTATCAGGTCATGTGCTGGTTGTTGGGAAATGCAGTCAAATAAAACCAGGCCCAACTCTCTGGGCTCTGAAAGGCCCCGCCCGTGATGTAGAATGGGGTGTCGGTCAAAGCCGGCGCTTCATTCAGAACTCTGCCCATCAGCCCAGAGAACAACTGTTCTTTGAGGTTTGTGGTGAGGAGAGCTGTGGGGAACACAGACATTGCCCAATGGGTCTTCCTCTGAGTTCGCAGCATTATCTGGGGACCAGTCTGGCTTCCTTGAAGTAGTGCTAGCGCTCTTTTAGCCCGACCATATTTTTCAATGATTTTCATTTTTAAATGTTCCTTCTTTCATGCATATGCGTTAGGATGATGCCCCCACCTTTGAGGAAGGGTTGCCAGATTTAGTAAGAAAAACAAAACAAAACCCCCTAGGATGCCTGGTTCAATTTGAATTTTAGGTAAGCCGTGCATACTCGTTGTTACTATAGGTAGGCCCCACGCAGCGCTTGGGACATACTCCTCAGACAGACGTAAGTTTTGTTGTGTTTATTCTCTATGCCAACTTAGCTGAGTATCAAGTGTGTTATCTGGCAACCTTCTCTGAGGGGGGACTCCTTAGACGTGAAGAAGAGCCAGGTGTGGATGAAAAGATACTTGGGTTTTATGCCACAATTTTTTAACTTTTAAAAGATAGGCTGAAATATATAATATTGAAACTTTTGGTTGAAAACAGTGCCATGCAGAGCTTGCGTGGACAGGACACAGGCTGTGTGACCAAGTCGACACGGGCCCCATTTCCGGCTCCAGGACCCCTGCGGTCCAGTGTGGCGCCCTGGCTCTCTCCCGGCCCCTGGTGGGATCGCCTTTCTCGGCCCGCTGTTAATTAGGTGGCTGCAGCCAGTGGGATGCGAGTGGGGGCGACGCCAGTCATTTCCTGGTGGTGGCACAAAGAACCAGGCATCACTGGCCCTGCTGTCCCACTTTCTCGGTGACCTGCAGTGGACCAGATGGGGCTGCCCCTCAGTCCTTGGTCAGTCCTCTGGGGTGGGGGGATGACGCCGACTCAGCAGTGCTCCCAGGCCAGCCTCAAGGGTGTAAGTCACTGAGGGTGGGGATTGCTTTCCTGCAGCAAAACCAAGCTTATCCTGACTGATAACGCCGAGTCAGTGTACTCGGGCCAGCCCCTTACTTTCCATGATGCTGGATGTCCATATTTGAAAAGATAGGGGTGACAAAACCCATCCTTTCATATACAGATTCTTAATTTTTGAAGTGGTTTAAGCCTCACAAGAAGTTGCAGAAATAGCACAGTTTAGGCTCAGACAGACTTAAGTAAAGAGCATCTCCCACAGTTTGTGGACAAGGCTGGCTGGGTTCCCCTGAGGCTCACTCCTGGGGATCAGTGGATACTCGTCCCGTCACAGAGGTTGGCTGTGGATTGTCAGGAAGCTCACCGGGTACCGAGGGGCCAAGCCGGCTCAGCGAGCAGCCCTCCCGCCGCCAGAGCCGCTGTGTCGGGCTGCGTGCGCAGGGCCTCCCTGCTCCAGAGTGTCTGCTCTTTATTAACTGCAAGTTGACATTTGAGGTTTCTTCTTTCCTTAGGGAACCGGTCCAAGGGGTTATGTAAGTTTTCTCTCTTACACACATTCAACAAAACATGTTAAAACAATACAAAATGTCCACTGAAGCCACAGAGCACTCGAAAAGCAGGGGGAGCCCTGTTGTCCATTCCTGACCCGTTTCCGCAGGTGAGGGCTTCCCGCATCCTCGCAGGAGCTTCTGTCCCGCTCTGGGGCTGACCAAGGGCACGTATCTAGGCCACATTCTGGCCAGATGAGACTTGCCGATTCTCCCCCTTTTAGAGGCGCTGTGACGGCGGGGACAGCTCGGCAGGCCCAGCAAGTGCACGTTCCAGGGACAGACAGCCCTGAGGGTGACGTCACGGTTCAGGGTCTCACTGGACCCACATTCAAGGTCGTCTTCCTCATTACCTGTCTGTCCGTCTCTGAGATCTCATCCTTTACAAAGGTTGGGATGCTTTTCTTTCCAAGTCTCCTTTCATGCAGGCACTCTGTGTGGGAGGCTCCTGTGACATGGGGAAGGTCTCCTATTTCCTCCCACGAACCAGGTCTCTCACGGGGTCCGGAGGGGGTCCCCCCCAACCCCCGATGGCTGATGGCAGAGGCCCTGTGGGGAGGGGCTGGCTCCCTTAGATTTTGACTATTTTATCAGTCTTATCAGCATGTAAATTATTTCAATATTTCATATTTTGGGGTGACTGTTTTATCAGTCTTATCTCATCAGCATGTAAATTATTTCAATATTTCATATTTTGGGTATTTCAAGATAAGGCTGAAACCCTCGCACCAAACAGGTGGAGTGAAACAAGAGATGAAGGTCAGTTTTACTAGGAGCTGTTGGTTAAAGTGACAACTGGAGTCCCTCAGAAGCATTGCTTTGCCGTTTAGCTAAATCCCAGCGCCCGCAGTGGATGGATGTGCTGGTTCCAAGGCTTGTGCTGTACTTAGGGGCCGTGGAAAGGAGTTTCCTGGACCCATTTCCATGCATTGTATACTTTTTTCTGGGTATGCTTATTTGATGCCATGTCTAGATTCAGAGCGAGGTCTCTGAGGCTGCCAACGGTTGCCCGTTCTGCTCTTGGATTCATTTCAAGTTGCTGAGAGCAGGAATTTCTGAGGCTGGGGATTTCTACACAGGTAATGAGAGCGAGAGCGGAGCCAGTGGGGACTGGAGACGAGTTGTCTCCGTGAAACCGGCCTTCTGTTTAATGGGATCCAATTAGCATCTGATGGATGCAGGGCATAATAAAAGATGAGCCAATAGGCTATTACGTTGCTCCAGAGAACTTGTTGAGTTATACACTTAGATGTGCCCCACCCTGTCTCCTGACTGGTATTTATGGCAGTCTCGCATGCTGTATGGCATCACCCGCCTGTCTTAGTTCAACCTGCTATGACAAAATACCGCAGACTATGGGCTTACAAGCATTTCTTTCTCACAGATCTGGAGGCTGAAAGTACAAGATCAAGGTGCCAGCACAGGCAGGTGAGGGCTCTGTTCCTGGCTTGTAGATGGCCACCTTCTTGCTGTGGGGAGAGAGAGCTCTGGTCTTTTCATCCCCTTATAAGGGTACCAGTCCGGGCATGGGCCTCCACCCTCATGACCTCATGTCACCTAATCACCACGGGGTTGGGGTAGGGGGTTAGGACTTCAATGAATGGATTTAGGTGGGACACAGTCAGTCCATAGCTCTTCTCTTTCTTTCCCTTTCTCTTCCCACATTCATTGAGCATCTATTTTGTGCCTGGTCAGAAGCTGAGGCCCCACACGTTGAGGAGATATGGTTCCTGCCCTCCTAAGCCACACATTCTCATAGAGACAGACAGCAAACCAGTCTTCATGAATCAGTGTGGCAAGGGAAGAGCTGGAGGCATGTGCTGGTTGTTTGTGCTCCTTGGCAGCATGGGATGAGCTCTTGAGTTCTCTAGAAAGCGGAGAACTTACAAGGGACCTCAGCAGAACCGTAGCAGTGTGCAAGGCCATGGTTTTCTTTAGTTAAACAAGATTGACCTGTGTTGGGTTTATGGAGAAGTGGCAACTGGGACCAATGAGATGGGGCGTGGTCACGGCGGACCCCGGATGCTGAACTAAGGGGTTTAGATTTTATCTGGTAGGCAAGGGGACACCTTGCTGTGGCTTTATCTTTTCTTATTTTGTTTTGGAAGTGTGGGAGTAACACATTTTGAGTTCCATCTTAGAGAGAATGCTCTTGTTTGCTCAGCTGCTGAAGGAAGAGACTGGGTTGAAACTTGGCAAAGAGATTCATGTGGTATTAACTGAGGTGAGCAGGGCATGCTGGGGCGCTTCCCACCCTCCCCTCCCGCCACCGGCCAACCTATGGGAAAAGCTCTATATTTGATCTGACCAGCTTCTCAGAAGAGATGTGCTCCTCATCTTTGTCCTTAGCACAAGCTTCTTTGGTGGTCCTTTGACTCTGTTTTGGCCTATTTTGTTTAGTGAGCATCTTAAATGTACTGCAAATGCCCAGAGGTGCTTATGCTTAGACATGTGTTATGTTATGTGAAAGCGGCCAAAAAATGAAGACACTTTATCTGTAAAGGAACAAGATAACAATTACGAAGACTTCTTACCAGAAATTATGCAAGTTGGAGGCAATGGAATGACATTTTAAAGTGCTGAAACAAATACAAACAACCTCTCCAGCCAGAATTGCATAACCAGAGAAAATATATCTCAAAAAATTAAGTTGAAATAGGCACTTTTACAGACAAACAAAACCTGTATGAATCTGTGGCAAGCAGACTTGCTCTGACAACAAATGTTGAAGGAAGTTCTTCAAGCAGAAGGAAGATGGTCCAGATGGAAACTTGGATCCATACACAATAATGAAGAATGATGGGGACAGTAAACATGTGAGGTGATATAAATTTTTTCTTGCTTTCAAATTTCTTTACAGATAATTAACTGTCTGAAACAAATAAACAACAAAGAATTATGGGGTTTATTACATTTGCAGGAGTAAAATTTACGGCAGCAAAAGCACAGAGGACAAATTGAAGCCAAAGTAAGTAGAAAGAAGAAAATAAGAAGAGTAACAGTGGAAATAAACGAAATAAGAATCACAAAAATCCAAAAGCTAGTTCTTTGAACAGATTGATTAATGAAGGTTTAGCAAGGCTAATAATGAAGATAAAAGATACAAATTATTAATAGTAGGAGTTAAAGAGGAGAAATCGCTACGAATCCTACAGACAGTAAAAGCATACAAGCCCATACAGTGAGCAACTTTAGGTCGTATATTCTATAACCTCGATGAAATGGACATATTTCTTGAAAGATGAAAATAACCAAAATTGATTTAAGAGAAAATAAAACAAAATAGCTCTCTGTCTGTTACATTAAATGAATTTTTAGTAACTCACTTTCCCACAATAATTCTGAGTTGGATGAATTGTAGCAAATCTTTAAGTAATTAATATCCAACCTATACAAACGTTTTCAGAAAAATAGAGGAGGGTGGAAAAATGTTTCAACTCCTTTTATAAGACCAGTGTTAGCCCGACACCAAGCCCAGATGTAGTCTTTGTAGGAAAGCTACAGGCCAGTATCCTTCCTGAACTTGGAAGTGAAAATCCTTAACAAAATATGATGAAATAAAATCTGGTAATATGGTTAAGGAATAATGTATTGTGATCAAGTGGGATTAACCCAGAAATGTAAGGCTGCCTTAATATTTTTAAAAAGTAATGTAATTTATTGTATTCACTGAACAAAGAGAAAAACCATATTTGGTGATCTCAATAGTTTCAGAGAAAGTATTTGACAAACTCCAATACTAATGCATGATAATAAAAACAACCTCTCAGTAAACCATGAATAGAGGGGAATTCCTTAGTCTGCAAAAGAATTTCTCTGAAAATCCTGCAGCTAACATCATACTTAATGGCCAAAGATAATGCTTTTCTCTGTAAATGAGGAACATGGCTAAGCTGCCCACTCTCATTACTTTTATTCAACATGTTATTGCCAATGCAATAAGGGCAGTAAAAAGAAATGCAGGTAAAAAAAAAAGATGTAATAAAACCATATTTATTCACAGGTGACTTACTGTGTAAGAAGAAAATCCTAAAGAACCCATTTTTAAAAGTTACTAGAATTCATAAGTGAGCTTAGGATTTTAGAATTCCTCTAATATTACTCTGTCATGGTAACTAATTTAGAGTAGCATAAGCAAAACTTGAAATAATTAAGGATAAATCCAACAAATGTAAAAATCTGAACACTAAAAATTATAACACATTTCTGAGCAAAATTAAAGTAGACTTAATACATGAAGAGATATACCATGTCTGTGGACTAGGAAACTCAGTAATGTTCAGATGTCTATTATCACCAGATTAATTTATAGTTAAACCCCCCAGTGTGTACGTTGTGTGGAGTTTTCTAGTAGAAAATTTCAGCCGAGTCAAACTCCTGTGGAGGCACAAAGGATCTAGAATAGCTAGAGCCTTTTAAATAAGAATAACAGTGTTGGAGGGCTTGAACTGCCTCATTTCAAGACAGGAATCAGGATAGTGTAGTATTGGCTTAAGGACAGACATGTAGATCAATGAAACAGAACAGAGAGTTTGGAAATAGACTAGGCATATGTATTCGATTGAGTTCTAATGAAAGCATCAAATTTCAATGGGGAAAGGAAAATCTTTTCAACAAATGGCGCTGAAACAACCAGATATGCATAGGGAAAAAGATAAACTTACTCTTGTCTCATGTCATACACAGCAAGTTAACTCCAAGTGGAGCATAGACCGATACCTCAATTCTGAAAGAATAAAGGTCCTGGAAGAAAACAGTGGGAAATCCTGTGACCTTGGAGTAGCTGGCAGAGATTCTTAAATGGGACATGTATGCACAAATTTAAAAATTATAAAAATTAATTTTGAACTCACCGAAAGCATAAACTTGCTTTTCAGAATACACAGTTAAGAAAATGAAAGGGCAAAATGAAGAATGGGAGAACATATTTGTCATACAGATGTCACAAAGTCCTGTATCTAGAATATAAAGAACTTAAAAATAGATACTATGGAGACAAATCCCATTAATGTTGGGAAAACTTATCAGGAAATTTAAAAAGGGGCTTATTTTGTTGTATGTAAATGATACCTTTAATCCCCCAAATGGATGCAAATATTTCTTTGGATACTTCTGCCTTACAGGATGGAATCCCGGGGACTGGATTTATCCTCATGCCTGAAACAACCAAAACACTAAAAGATAAAAGCCAGACATGAGATACACAACAACAGTGTTCAAGGCACTGGCTATTAAACAACAAAGCAATCAATCCCTCAGAAATGGGAGGAGGCTGAGTGACGCTAGGATTGCTAGAGCTTGCTTACTGCTTTGACAAGGTTTCTGGGCTGCAGCACAAGGAAGGGACCCAGAGAGCCTGGCTGATGCTGGGTTGAAGACCAGGAGCTGAGAGTCTGGGGAGACCACGGTGGCTGAATTTTGCAGGGCAGAGCCTGGGAGGGCAGAGACTATGCAGAGCAAATCCAAAGGGCTGCAGACAGTCCTCCTGGAGGACTCAGCAGAGCGAGAGCAGCACACACGTGAGGAAATTTCCTGAAGCTGGGGAAAAGCACATGGAGAAAGCAGGCATACAGGACCAGGAGCAATGTGTGTTCCCACCAGCCAGACTGGAAAACTCAGACCTCAGGCGGTATTGGTAGAATCCTCAGGAAGGTCTTGCCTCGGTAGTGAGGGATTATTAGGGTGAGCTCTGCTCCAGACGTAACTAATAAAAACAAGACCCGAAAGCATTGACTTTCCCCAAATAACTTCATGTAATTCTCAATGATCCCAAGACAGCTCAAGAATATTTATAAAATATTTTTAAAAATCCAGCACTCAACAAGGTAAAGCTCACAATGTCTGGCATCCAACCACAGGTGACCAGACATGCAAAGAGCAGGAAAAATGACCCAACGCGAGGAGAACAATCAATCAGTGGATCAAAATGGACGCAGACCGACGCAGGTGTTAGATGTAGCAGACAAGGACACTAGAGTGGTTATTATAACTTGTATTCTGTAAGTTAACAAGTTAGGTAGAGACCTGGAAAATATAAAAGTGGCCTAAATTAAATTTATAGAGATGAACACTACAATGTGTGAGAGGAGAAACACACTGCAGTGCATTAACAGGGGATTAGACACTGCAGAAGAGAAGCTTACAGAATTTGAAGACATAGCAATAGAAACTACCCACAATGAAACACACAGAGAAAAAAAAATCAAAAAAGGGAAGAATAGAGTATTAGTGACCTCCGAGAAAACCACAGAGGCCTGACAGAAGTGAAATTGAAAGCTCTGACATAAGTGAAATTGAATGGGGGAAGGAGGGAAACAGGAAAGGTGTGTCAAGAAAATATGGCCTCAAATTTTCCAAAATTTGTGAAAACTCTATATCTACAGCTCTAAGGAGCTCAGTGAACCCCAGACACAGAGATATGATAAAAACTACATTAGTGTACACAATAACCAAGTTGGTCAAAACCAATAAAAAGAAAGTATTATATGGAACCAGAGGAAAAAACCACATTGTATATGGAAGAAAAATGATAAGGATGACAGCAGATTTCTCACTGAAGATGATGTGAGAAGAACAGCATCTTTAAAGTGTGGAAGGAAAGTGCTCTCAGCCTGGCACTCTATTCCCAGAGGAATTACTTTTCAAATGTGAAGGGGATGTGAGACCCACGGGATCTAGAAGAAGTGATCATCGGCGCTGCGGGAAAGTTAGAGATTAAGTCTGTCAGGCAGAAGGAAAACGATACCAGATGAAACAGGGATCAGCACAAAGGAACAAAGAACATCAGAAATAGTAACCACATGGGCAAATGGAGAAGATGTTTTCTTATTATTCCCATCTCTTTAAAAGATAGCTATCTGTTTGAACAAAGGTTGCAATGGATTTGGGGGTTTATGACGTGTAAGTGAAAGGTATGAAACAATAGCATAAAGATTGGACAGGGAGACATGGAAATAAGGTTCTTTTACATGAAGTTGTATACTATCACTCGAAGATAATAATATGATGTGAAAAAGATGTACACCTCACACCCTTGAGCAGCCATAGTATAACAATGACTTATAGTGAATAAGCCAACAATAAGGATAAAGTGAATCCTTTGTATGAACCTCTGGGAAACACACACACACACACACACACACACACACACACACTCACACTGAGGTCTAAGGTCCCACTGTTGCCTGGGCTGCCATTACAAGGGGAGGACAGCAGTTGGCTGCAGGTGGGTCTAAGGGGACTTTTGGGGATTGTGGAAATGTTCTCTACCTGGTTACTTGAGTGTATGTATATGTTTGTCCAAACTCATCTGGAGGCCTAGAATGAGTCCACTTTATTGAGTATGAATGATACCTTTGATGCCAAAGCAGATTAAACATATTTCTTATGTTGTCATTGTCACTCTCATCATCATCATCATCACCGCCATCGCCCCCAACGCCAATCGTAGTGATTATATGTCGGTGCTCATTACATGTCGGGAACTATGGGAAGTGCTTTCCCTGCTTTGAGTCTTTTCATTATCATCTCAAACCAGATGAGTCAGGTCCTTTTATTATCCCACATTTATGGATGAGAAAACTCAGGCTTACAGAATTCCAAGATGGGGATTGGGTTTCTAGCGGTCCGACTCAGAGGCTGGTAGATAACATCTGTACCGCTTGGCCTCCCCCTTTCCACACGGAGAACAGATATATTTTTACATGAAAATGGGCCGCATAGCTTAAACCACTATACAGATGCAAATTGTTATTCTGATCATTGTTGTCATTCCCCCTGATATGCCAGTGACCAAGTCCTGGGAGGGCCCATCTGCTTTGTGCTTGACTCGAGACGGTCTCTCATCTGAAGAACTGAGATAAAGTTCAAGACACAAGGACGGTTACTAGAACCTCCGTGAAGTCATTGCCCCAACCCAAGCGTAACACATGCCTGGTGTCTCCCTAGGCCGAGAGAAGAAAGGCAAAGTGTTATCTTTAAAATGCAAGGCAGGGCCAGTGTTTTCTTTAATCGGCCCAAAAGTACTTAGGGACTGTATGTGCAATAAGATCTCAGTTAAGTAGAAAAACCACATAGATATAAACACACAGATACACATCCACAGAAAAAACAACTGGCAAGAAGTGCACCAGGGGATAAAGCCTTCGGTTTTATGAGTTGCGATTATGTGTGCTTTGTACTCCTTTTTCTTTTATGCTTATCTGTGTCTTTCATGTAGTGAAATCAGAAGAGCGCTGACATTGAAGGCGATGAGAAGTGTTGTTAAAATGAAGGCATGAAGTGGATGCTGGATTCCATCCTAGATATGGGGGCTCCCGTGGAATGAAGGCTGGGGCGCAGGGCGTGGTGGGGTCTGAGGCAGTCCTTCCGGCGTTTCTGCTGGACCGAAGCCCTGGAACTCTTGGATAGGGTGTTCGACGTGTCATCCTGTTTACGGCGGTGACACACACGGTGTTCTCCGGAACGACGCGTCAGGGGTTGGTGACAAACACGTAGAGGATCTAAGACTTTCCTTACGAAATGGAAGCGCTGGTTACCTCCAGGTGTGCACTTTTTACCCATCAAAGGCAGTGGGACATCTGTGGCCGCCTTTCAGGGGCTGTAGCCACAGTCACTTTTACTTTCTCTGTTCATTTTCCTCTTTTACTTCTGCGATTTTGACCCATTACGAGTAATTTAGAAGGCATTTGGCATTGATATAATTCCATCTTTCTTTTCCCTCCATGGTGCTTTCTCCTTTAGGGAGCTCATTAGGGGTGCGAGGCAATGTGGAGGGGACAGGACAGAGCCGGAGGGAAGATCCGTGAATCCCTGAGCCACCTCCTCTTACCTCTCTGTGCCTTGGCTTCTTATGAATTGGTCTTTTTCTTTATTATCTTTAGAAACACACTGTTATACAAAAGACTATATATAGCATATATATAGAAGAATGATAACCCATGAACCAAACACTTGCATCTACCTATGTGCTCCCCGCATCTCCCACAGGTAACCAGGACCCTAAACCTGTGGTTGGCAAACTGCGGCTCGCGAGCCACATGCAGCTCTTTGGCCCCTTGAGTGTGGCTCTTCCTAAGCCTTAGGAGTACCCTAATTAAGTTAATAACAGTGTACCTACCTATATAGTTTAAGTTTAAAAAATTTGGCTCTCAAAAGAAATTTCAATTGTTGTACTGTTGATATTTGGCTCTGTTGACTAATGAGTTTGCCGACCACTGCCCTAAACCAATTTCTTGTACCCTTACTTTAAAAAATTTTCCCCCATGTGCTCATGCCCAAGTAGAAATGCCTTTTCATAAATGTATTGAAATTTATGCTTTTGGAAAATGCCTATTTATGTGTTTTACTCATGCTTAAATTGGAGTTTGGGGTTTTTTTCTTTTGACTTGAAAAAATTTCTTATGTGTTTTGGGTACTAATTCTTTGTCCTCTATATGTGTTTCAAACATTATACCCCAGTTTGTGGCTTTTCCCCTCCACTGTTTCCTGGGGACTTTTGATGACCATGTTATTAATTATAATAACCTAAAATTTATTAATATTTTATTTTATATTCAATACTTTTTATCTTAAGAATTTTTTACACTGAGATAAAACATATTATCTTTTATTTTTTTGTTTTTCACATTTAAGTCTTTAATTATTTAGAGTTGACTATTGTTAATGGTCTGAGGTGGAGATGTAATTTCATTTTCCCCCATCTGAGTAGCCATTGGTACCAGCAGCATTTACTACATAGTTTCTCCTCTTTCTACTGATCTACAGAGCAGCCTCTGTCATATAGTGAAGACCCATATACTATATGACGGATGGATCTATTTAGAGGCCTGTATTCTAGTCCAATGATCATTTTTGTTGATCTCTGCACCCAAATCCCGCTGTCTTATTTGCTCTAATTTTGTGAATAAGCCTTCATATTGGGGTACGTTTTTAACTTATTCTTAAAGAGTGCCTTATCTAGTCTTGACCCTTCACTTTTCCATCAACATTTTAGAATGAGTTTGTCAACTCCATGAAAACCCCAGTTGCAATTATTTTTCCAATCCTTACCTGCAGATATGTTTCTATTGATTTTTAGAGAGAGGAAGAGAGAAGAAGAGAGAGAGAGAAACATAAGGGTGAAAGAGAAACACCAATCTGTTGCCTCTGTACACACCCCAATCGGGCTTGAACCTGCAACCTGGGTATGTGCCCTGCCCGGGAATCAAACCCACAATCTTTTAGTATACAAGGATGATGCTCCAACCAGCTGAGCCACACCGGCCAGGGTCCCCAGTGTCAAAATTTTGATTGGGATTGACCTTCCTTTCAGGAAAAAGTGACATCTCTATGATGTTGAGGGTTCCTATCCATGAACATGGGGCATCTCCACTTACTGGATGCTCTTTAATATATTTTAACAGAGTCCAGTAACTCTAGGGTCCCACAGGGTTTAAAGCATACAGATCTCACCTATGTCTAATGAGATGCATTTCTGGGTACCTTATGATTTTGGCTGCTATTATAAAAACTGTCTTTCTTCTTGTGAGTTGACTCCAAGTGTTTGCTGATGGTGCATAGTAATGCAATTTATATTTGCTTATAGCCAGCACCTTGCTAAATTTATTATTTCAATGATAGTTTATTTAGATACTTTTGAAATTACCCGTAAGTAGTTCTCTCATTTTTAAAATAGATATAATAATAACAATTCACCTGCTTATGAGTTCTAAAAGAGTTATACATGTAAAGTGCTTAGAGATGTGAGCTATACATATTGTTGTCATGATTACTTTATTATTATATATTTTCAATCATCACCCAAGGATATGTTTTTATTGATTTTAGTGAGAGAGGAAATGGGTGGAGGAGAGAAACATCTATATGAGAGAGAACCATTGAATGGTTGCTTCCTAATCATGCCCCAGCTGGGCTTGGAACCCACAACCTAGGTATGTGCGCTGACTGGGAATTAAACCCACAGCCTTTTGGTGTATGGGGTGATGTTCAACCAACTGAGCTACCCAGCCATTATTATTATTTTAAAGTGATTGCTTCTGTGCAAGTTTTACATGCACATATAAAAACTAAAGCAATACAAGAAAACTGCAGATAGATAACCAACAAATCACCCATTGCCCAGAAACAAGTAGAGTTAACATTCGGTGAACATCATGCCAGAGTTCTCTCTCTGAGTAGATAGAAAAATAGGTGAACATATGGGAGACAAAATGAAATATAAAGGTACACTCATATTTTGCATGATTAAAAGCATTACATTTTAATTTTATTTGAGTTTAAAAAAGGAAAAGAAATCTGATGGGATAGCTGAACTTGATTTTTAAAATTTTATTTTTCAATTACAGTTCACATTTGATGTTATTTTATATTAGCTTCGGGTGTACAGCGTAGTGGTTAGACAATTATATAATTTTTGAAGCATTCCCCCCGCCCCCCTCCCCCCGACATTTCCAGTACCCACCTGGCACCATACATAGCAATTACAATGTAATTAACTATCTTCCCTATGCTGTCTTTAGCTTCGCTTGGTCACCACAAGAGATACCACAAGACCCTACTGAGGTTAAGAAGAAAGATTTTAAAAATCATTAAGCAGTTGAGTCACTGGTTGTTTTGCAACCACCTGTCTTACGTTTCTGCTGCAGGTCTCCCCTCCCCAGGAGAAGCTCGCTCACCTGCTCCAGCCCTCCTCTCTCCGTCTTCCTGTCTGTGCCGCAGGTACTCCTTCTGTGTCGCTAGGTGTGCTGGCTGGGGTGCTTCAGGAAATAAGCAGAAGTGCAGAAGGCTTACTGGGGAGTAACACCTGCCCGTCTCCGGTGCAGGTGGGGCAAACCCTCTGCAGGTCCAATGAGGACTCCTGGGTAAAGGCCGCCCCTCAGAGGAGGCCCCCACTGGGCAGAACTGGACAGACCCCGAGGAGCGTGTGACCTCTGCTCCGACGCAGAAAGAATGAGCAGCTGGCGAGTGTCCGCTCAGCCCTCGCAGCTGGACCCTGAAGGAGACTCGGAGGAGCATCACCCCCGGGCCCATCATGGTCCCCAGTGTCATACACAGCCCTCCGCCGTCTCATTTGGCTCCTGGGCGGAGGGATTGGCACCACTGCCCACCAGCTCTGTGTCCATGCCTCGCCTAGGCTGGTGTTCTTGCTTCTGGCTCATCTTTTGTCTGCCTGGATTTCTTGTCCAATATTTCTTTCAGGAAGGGTTCCTGGGCTCCAGTTTCCCGAATTCTTTTGCGTTCGAGAATGTCTGCCTCTTGCTTGCTTCTCGGAGGACCCCTGGGCCGAGCCAGATGTGTTTCCCTCCGGGTTGTTTCGGAGTTTGCTCTGTCATCTCCTCATTGCATGACCGATTCCATGGGCTTTCCGCTTGTGGGTTCTTTGCTTTTCCCTGGTTGTGTGCTTAAGTAATTAGTCCTTTAACACTGTTGTTTAGCAACAACCGGAGTGTAGATCATAATCTTTTTGTGTTACATTTTCCTGGTATATGCGGGCTCTTTCATCCACTTTTTCCTCCATGTCAGGGAAAATGTCTTGTGTTATGTCTTGGAATAATTTCTTCTGTGCCACCGATTGGGTTGTCTGCTTTAGGAACAAACAGCTTCTCTTGGTTTGAATACCCTGTTTGCCCTCCCTGTTCGTTATCTTTTCTTAACTCACGTTCACTTGGTTTCTTCCCTTTGCATTTTCTGTGATTCCCGCAGATCTCAACTGCACGCCGTTCCTTTGATTTTCAGCGGTATAGTCTCTCCCTGATGGTCATTTATTGGTTAGATCTGCAAGTTGGTTCCTTAGCTGGGCAATATTATTCCTTTACTTAATAATCTCACCTTTTGGTTTTTGTGTAATTGCATTCACTTTTAAATATAAATATTGTATACAAAACTCACAGGAATTCTGGTTCTGTGTTGTCATATTTTCTTTCCGACTTAATTCTTCAACTATGTCCCACATTTTCTCCCTCCCTGTTATTTTCCTCCCTCCCTCCCTCCCTCTCTCACTCCCTCCCTCCCTTCTTTTCTTTCTTTCTTTTTTTTTTTTTGTTAGTACATCTGCATTCGTTGCCTTGCCATTCTTGTATTCTTATCACCATATATGACAGGGGCAGCTCAGCCTAGCCTTCCTATTTGTGTGATAGATTCTGTGTGGAAATGTCATTTCCCGGCTTCCCTGGCCCAGTGTGTCTTTTCCTCTGAGCTGTAGTTTGAAGCTACATGTCCCTCCTCATCAGATTTCCTGTGGTCCATGTGAGGAGTGAGGGTGCAGCAAGGGGCCCTGGGCCGGAGGCTGAGTTCCCTGCCCCACAGCCCTCTTAACCCCGCCCAGGGCACGGTCTCCCTGCCCCGGGCACCGCGTTGCTACTCCAACTCAGCCCAGGGCCCTGGTGGGGTTGCCCGACATAACGCAGGCTGCCCAGTTGAGACTGCCTTTTAGATAAACAACAAATCATTATTTACTGTAAGTACATCCCAAACGAGACATCTGGTCACATTTTATGGCCGCCCCATGCCCTGGACAGTGATGAGGGCTTTCCCTTCTCCGGGCCCCTGTGTAACGTGCAGGGACTTTACTCTGAGGTCGGACTTCTCTGTTGACAGATTGCGGATCACGCCTCCCACCCACAGCACGGCCTCTGTGAGAATGGTCAGCATCCATTTCTGTCCTCAGAAGAGCTTCTGGGGCCAGGGGTGCGGGTAGGAGTCGCAGGTCTCTGTGCCAAACCGGAGCCTCCTGCCTATCTCGGGTGCCTCTCCCGGGTGATGGCACGCGGGGGTGACTGCTGGGACATTTGTTTCCTGGGTTTTTTTCACTTTCCTGCAGGTGGGTGCTGAGCAACAATGCATGGTCACGAGATTGCCTAGAGGACTAGGTGCGACAGGGGTGTGGAGCCACTTTGTAAACACAAAAACAGCACCTACTCGGAAGGTTGCATCACTGTCATTTGAAGGAGCTGGACATGTGGGTGGAACATGTGAGACCGCAGTCTGATATTCTCAGGCCACGTGCAAATCGTCCAGGGGAGGTTTCTGCTGCCCCGCAACCAGCTCCGCTCCTGCAGACATGCCTGGCCACAGCGTCAGATCCCGCCTGCAGCTCAGGAGGGCTGCGGAGGGCAGGGGAGGGTGCAGCTCCCAGCCGTGTCGGGGACCAGAGAGCACCTGACCCCTGTCAGAGGCCACGTGCTATGGGGTGCGCAGCTCTGCACCTGCCCCGTGTCCCTGTGAGCAGCGCCCACACACTTTCTCCGTAGGGCCCAGATGGAGGGGAGATGTCAGGCTCTGTGGGTCTCCGCCTTAGTCCATTTGGGCGGCTGTGACACAGCACTCCAGATGGGGGTCTTAGAAACAACGGCACCCCTCACCGTTCTGGCGGCTGGAAATCTGAGATCATGGTGCTGGCAGATTCGGCGTCTGGTGGGGCCCACCTCCTGGTTCATAGTGAGCCGTCTTCTCGCTGTGTCCTCACGGGGCAGAGGGACCAGGGTGCTCCAGGGGTCTCCTTTAAAGGGCACTAATTCTATCAGGAGGGCTCTGGCCTCATGCCCTCATCACCTTTCAAAGGCCCCACCCCTGACAGTGTCACGCATGGGGGTTAGGATCTCCACATATGAACTCTGGGGGTACACGGACTTTCAGACCACAGCACTGTCACAACCATCAATGCAACTGCACTGTTGTGTTGCAAAAGCGGCCATAGACAGTATGTAAAGGAGCGGGTGTGGCTATGTGCCAATAAAACTTTATTAGCAAAACCAGGTGGCAGGTTGGATTTGGCCCCCGGGCTATAGATTAGAGGGTTTTGGGGAGAGTTCAGCTGACTTTGGTTTTGGAGGAGTTTGATGATGAGATTTGGGTCATCAGGCCAGGTCACCAGGATGACACAACTCCCTGACTTACGACACCCAGCGGCCCTGCTGGCTCCGGAGCCAGGACACCTGGCCCAGATGCTCATGGATTGTGGCCTGGGGCTCCTCACCTCATGACTTTGAGACTGAGGGACATAATCACCTGCACAGCAGGGTTGTCACAGGATCTGACAGGGTGGTGGGAGGTGCGGTCACTACTGCCGTCACCCCTGCGTCCCTACCCTGGCCTTCGGAGAAGTGGCCTTTTCTCTGAAATGATGTCCTCGAAGAAAACTCAAACCCAGAACTTGATAAGGCTCCAGTGGAAATAGAAGTAGCTGGGAAGATTCTCTGACACATTCTTTTTAAATATTCTTTTATTTTATTATTATTTTTAAAAATATATTTTTATTGGTTTCAGAGAGGGAGAGGGAGAGAGAGATAGAAACATCAATGATGAGAGTCATTGATCAGCTGCCTCCTGCACTCCCCACACTGGGGATCGAGCCCACAACCCAGGCATGTGCCCTGACTGGGGATTGAACAGCGTCCTCCTGGTTTATAGGTTGATGCTCAACCACTGAGCCATGCTAGTCTGGCTGTTATTCCTTTATTTCAGAAAATTGTGGAAGAATACACATTTGGTACCGTTCACCACCTGGCGCTCTCTGGGCGCTCCCCATGCTGGGCTGGGCGTGGTGCTTGAGGATGCTCTGCCTGGCCTCATCCACCCTGACTCCATCGTGAGCAAAGGTGGGGCCTGTCACTCAAAGCCTAAGGTGCCGGGCGCCGCCCTCCATCCTCACTTCAGCCTGGGAGCTCGGTGGTTATTTCCATGTTAAAGGTTTTGGTTTTGATTCCAAAAGCCAAAGGGACACACTGGAGGCCTTGCGATCTCAGTGGCAGGTGGGTCATGGGTCCGGCCCCCTGCCCCGCTGCTGCTCACCCCAGGGCAGCTGCCCCTCTGCCTTTGCCGACTTTAATGTGCTTCGAAATGATTTACTGGACACACTGGGAGTTTTCATCAGCTGGTATATATTTTTTTCATTTCTCAGTTGTTATTTTGCATCAAGAGAAAAATGAAAAGAATTTAATTCATGATTAAGTGCTGAGAAGAAAGATGCAATGGAGGAAGTATGGCCAAGAAATGGCATGAGACGGGAAGGTGGCCGATGGAGCCCTCCTTGGGGTGCAGAGGAAGTCTCCACCCGCCACTCTGCCCTCGGGGAGCCCATGCCTGTTCCTGGACCTTCCTGGCCGCCTCGTGGGTTCCTTGGCCAGTTGGCCACTCGGCCAGTGTTCATGGGCAACGCCCATTGTAAGCACACTCGGAGGTGCCCAAGTGCCCGGAGCAGCACCCGTTCGCTGAGCCCCTGCCCCCACTGTAGCGGTGAGACTCACTCAGGCCCTCTTCCAATCTTTAGTTATTGCTACTTATAAAACTTTAAGGCTTATGCATTTTTTGCACAGTTCATATAACATCGTGAATTAAATTATACTGGCAATATCATATTTTGTATTTAAAAGTGTAGTCTTCCCTTTTATTTTTTTAAAGGTTTTAAAAATTATAGTAAAAGGTCTGAACATAAAATTACCATTTCAACTGTTTTTAAGCACCCGGTTCAGTGGCATTGGGTGCAACCATCGATCCCCATCATCCATCTCCAGAACTTTTCCATCTTCCAGAACGGGAAACTCTGTCCCCATTAGACACTGACGCCCCACGGCCCTTCTTGTTCTCGAAACTTAGCCGCTGTTTGGGGGTAAATGGGCTGGAGGAATACACCCAAATGAGGATTATGTTGCCCAAAAGCCCAGAGAGACCTGCCAGGCATGGTGCCAATTTCTTGGTTTCTCGGGACCTCACACAAGAGCGACCGTGCGCTATTTGTCCTCCTGCCGGGGACAAGGACACCCGTCCGTCACCCAGTGTCACACGGCAACTAAGCTGCAGTGCTGGGGCCAGAGGCCAGCTATTCCGGCTCCGAAAGTCTCTGCTTTTCCATCACCTGCGGATATCTTGGTGCGATCAAGGTTGGGACTTAAGAGCCGGGCGGCACTTGGGGAAATGCCCGTCTTACCAAGAGACACGTGGCTGGCTGGGCCGTGTCACCGGCGGCAGCTCTGTCCTGCTGCTCACCTGTGACTCAGTGCCTGGGCGCCTCCAGGAGGAGGGCGCTCTCCGAACGGGAAGAACAGGTCCCCGTTGTCCCGAAGCCCGGGCCCTCCTTCCCAGTGACTCCAGACACAGGGGCCGCACACAGCAACTCGGCTCTTGAGCTCAGGCCTGTTTTTGCAGGAAGGCTCCTTGTTTATTCCACTTTCACCATTTCTCCTGGCACAGGTTTCCCAGCCAAGGCCAGAGTCATTCAGGGACAGCTGACCCCGGGGCTCTCCGGAGATGGCTTAGGAGCAATAGTCCTGGCTGGACATGAAAGGAGAGGTCAGAGCAGCCGATTTCTCCAGGCAGCTTATCCCATCAAGTGGGAATCCAGCAGAAATCCCTGGGGCACGTCTGTCCTCTCATCCCGCCCCACCTACCGCCTCGTCCTGGTGCAGTCGCCAGACCCGGGGCAGGCCCGGGGGACACGGAGGTTGAGCCCCACACGCCACGAGCTGGGCTGAACCTGTTGCACCATTGATTCCCATTCGATGGAGGAAGCCACTGGAGCCGAGAGAGGGGGTGTCTCTTGCCCAGTGAGCGGGTGGCAGGGCTCAGACTGAAATCGATCCTCCTGCCGTGGGCAGCACCCAGGGCCCGGCCTCTGTGCTCTTTGTCTGCTGTGGGCCGAGGGGTTGGGCTCTGCCTGTACATGGTGTTCCCTGCAGCAGCAGAATGCTGTTGTGCAATCCGGGGCTGTGCGTGGTGTGTGGGACGCTGAGCACACGTGTGGGCCTCCGGGGGGGTCAGGCCAGGTTAAGCCCACGCCTTCGCGTCCCCGGGGGATCCTCTGCCAGCAGCCACCCCTCACCCTCGTGTGAACCAGGCGGGAAGCGTTCGGTGGGGCTGCCAAGCTGGGGCTGACTTATGGAGGGTGGAGCCTTCGGGGATCCCATTGATACCGAGCTCCCAAACTCCTGCTTCCAGCGCTGCAGGATCTCGGGCTGCCCTGCCGGGGCTGGGCTTGCCCCCCTCCGTTCTGAGCATCTGCGGTATTTCACAGGGACTGGGGGCAGGTGATTTATGGCTGTTTCTTCCCTTGGCCGCATGGCGGATGCGCCTGGAGAGGACAGGAGACCGTGCAGAGGGGGAGGGCTCGGAGGAGGCCTTCCCGGCCCCTCTTGCCGGAGTTGGAGCCGGGGTAGCAGCTGGACTGATGGGCTTTCTGCAGTTTTCCAAAACACTGCATTATTTGGGATGAACTTTGGAACACCCGGGCCTCGTGAAACATTAGTGGTTCAGGGGCAGAGCGATTGGCTCGCGTGTGGGCTGCACTGACATGGCCCCTGGCCTTCCCATCCCAGAGCAGTAACTCATGGTGAGATGGGAACTGCCCTGAGAGAGCCGGGGAACATTGGCCTTCCGCGCAGGCAAACAGCCGTTTCAACGGGAAGGCTCCCCTGGCCTGGAGTCTGCTCGAGGCCGAGACCCAGCGAGCCTCGGCTGGACAGGGGCCTCACTTCGCTCTGCACGCAGGGACTCCGGTGTGGCCGGGTCTGACTGTCGCTAAGCAGCGCAGTGACCAGATGCTGACACGCCCTCGGGGGCATGCAGACAGGGCACTCCCAGACCGGCCCAGCAGAGCTGGTACCGGGTCCTGAGAGCAGGAGAGGGACAAACCCTCCAGGGTGGGCAGCACAGCTGCCACAGAGGAGGGCTCTGGAGGGTGGAGGGTGGCGGGACAGTGATGGTGGAGGCGGGATGGGTGTGTGGGCAGGAGGAGCTGTGTGTGAAGTGTGGAGGCGGAATGGTGTTTGGGGTAGAGTCTGCGGTGGCTCTGAAATGCAGGGCCTATGTCAGGAGTGGTAGTGGGGAGGGGCCAGGCCACCACCTTGAAGCTCCAGGCCTTGTCCCCAGGGCACCCGAGGAGCCCTTGGGCCTTAAGAAGAGAAAACGCTGGCATCCATTCAGCAGCTGTGCCAGGGAAGGGGGCACATCAGTATTGAGCATCAGCTGCGCTCCGGGTCCCAGGTCAGGCTCCCTGCTGGGGGCGGGACAGCGTTGGGGAGCCACTGCTCAGGTCCCGGCCCAGGGCAGGGGCGGGACGGGGAAGGCTGGAGGCTTTGCTGTCATTTGGATGTTAGGATGCTCAGCCACCGGGAGAGGTCGGATGCCCTGCTGCTGGGCATGGACTTTGCCCAAAGGCCGATCCCCTGTGTGGGAAGGTGTTTTCAATGCTCAACAGGTTGGAGGAGAATTTACTGATGGAGAACTAGCTGAGTTGACCTGAGATGACTTCCTGGGGAACACAGACAAGAGAGCCTCACGGAGAGGGGACTTAGTGCAGAAGCAGCACGCAGACAGCACGGGCGCCACCTGACGGCCCCGGGCCAGCAATGTCTGGGGAGCTCAGGCGCAGGGAGCACCGCCACCGTGTCCCTGGGCCAGCAATTTATGGCACCAGAGGGATGTTTTGAGGGATCGGGGAACACTCGGAAGGGCTGATGAGTGAGAAGGAACGGTATGGGGGCTCGATTGTTTGTGGTGGTCGATGACCTCAGGGTCAGCGAGGTGTCAGGGTTCACGAGTCCCCTGCGTCTCGCCCGGGCTCTGAGGGCAGCAGCAGGGTGACCGCACAGTCCGTCCACCCATGAGAGGGTGGCACGGGCATGAAGGACGGGAGCGCTGGGCGACTCAGGAGCTCCGCGGCCATGCTGGTCCCATCTCCCATTTGAGAGAAAGAATGAGCCGCTGGAACAAAAGTCAGGGCTTAGTTCGATCTTTTTCACTTGGAGTGGCACCTTCAGGTGGGCTATGGGAACACTCAGGTCCCCGTTACCGGCTCCCAGGCCGGCGTTGAAGCCAGCGGTGGGCACCCCCATGCCTGGCTAGGTGTCTGCTCAGCATCATCCTTCCTGGCTGGTAGACGTTCCATCTGATTCCCACGCAACCGGCACTTTGCTGTCAACCAGGGCAGCCGGGCTGGCGAGCTCCATGCCGCTTCAGGGGGGAGGACTCATTTCTTCTCTAGCCTCTGATTTCACGGAGACAATGTACCTCTATGTTTCTCGGGTACCATGAGGTTTTCCAAGACTGACTGCTTCTGTGAGAGTGAGTCCGGGTTGCTAACCTGCCCTGCCCTGCCCAAGGACGCCCGCTCTCACCATCACTCCATCGCCCAGGGCAGCAAACGGCAGATGCGATGTCTTTCCCCATCAGCTCTGGAGACCCAGCTACCCAGCTCAGCCAGCTCTTCACCAGACCCCCTAGTGACTGCTGACCGTAATCCACCTCTTTAGTGAGGCTGATTAATTACCGGCTCCAGACAGCTTTGTGCCAAGAAGTTCAAAGCATCTTCCCACCTTAACCCACTAATCCCATCAGCATCCCGGGGAGAGCGGAAGGCAGCGTCCCAGTCCTGTGACTCCCACCGCGGGGGCTGGGCCAGCTGGGCCCAGAGGGCTTGGCCCGAGTGTTCGTGCTGAGTCAACGCAGGCCTGGAACAGAAGCCGTTTCCTGACTCAGGCCTAGGGCTGCATTGCCAACGCAGGCTCTGCTCCTTACAAAACAGCCATTGTCCACGTCTGCAAAGATGCACCCGTCCCCCGGAAGAGGCGGCTGCGAGCATCTACGTGCCAGCAGCACCAGGGCTATTTGCACTGGGCCCCGAAGACCGGCGGTGGAAGGTCGGGGACAGCAAACCTCACCCCTGCTTGCCCTTCTCCCAGGGTCTGCTCAGAAAGCACCCTCCCCCATAAAAGCGTTTGGCCTGGGAGTGAGGCCCGGGCCACCTGTGCGGGAGCGCCCCAGCTGTGCGGTCAGGGGCTACCTACGGGGAGGGCCTCTCCCCTGGGTGCTCCGGAGGGGACCCGCGCGGAGGCAGCTGGATGAGGAAGAAACAACATGTTCTTTCTCCGCTGCTCTCAAGATTCTACATTGTTTTTAATCTTCAGCCTAATTTTAGTCCAAGAACTTGGTGAAGCTGGAGAAGAGTCTTAAACCCTTTTTTTTTTTTTTGTAAACAAGTGCACTTTTCTGGCCAGATGTTTTTTGCCTGGTTCTTACGGGCTGTGCCACAGAGCTGTCCGCTGAAACCGAATAAATCTTTGTTTTATGGCTTCTTTGGTGCTTTACAAGTAAGGGCCTCAGAAAGGAATCAGACCTTTTAATCCTCCTGGTCTTAGCCTCGAATGACCTCGCAGATGCACCATTAGCTGAACAATCTGAGAGGTATTTGTGTGGCTGACCGGAGAGCACAGAACCAAAGCCCGGGCCCCGGGTCCTGGGAGGGTGAGTCACGCCCGGAACCGGACAGCCAGTCATGGCGCCCGGCGTTTCCTTTTCACCAGCGGCCTGTCTGGTGCGATGAGGTGCGTCTCAGCTGTGACCGACACGGCCTTGGCCTCTGTCTCACTGGGTGCCCCACGTGAAGCTGAGCCCCGAGTCAAAGTACGTGTGGAGTGCCCGGCCGGTGGGGCTCAGTGAACCAGGTGGACACAGTTCGGTTCCTGGTCAGGGCACATGCCCGGGTTGTGGGCTCCATCCCCAGTGCGGGGAGAGCGGGAGGCAGCCGATCCATAATTCTCATCATTGATGTTTCTATCTCTCTCTCCCTCAATAAAAATATATATATATTTTAAAAAGCCTGTGTAGAGTGGGTGCTCGGAACTACCTCTCCAGGGCCCACGTCTGGTCCTAGAAGACGTGGGCTGGGTCCAGGCTGACGCAACAGCGGGTGAGAGTGGGGAACTGTGGTCAGGGTTCCGGGAGAGGGGGCTCATTTCCTCTATGACTTCTACAGCGACCCTGGCAGGAGGACAGCCCTGTAAAATGTGAGGAGAGATCCAGCCGCAGCCAACTGGGGCGCACTCCAAGTGCTGGGGAGAGCAGGGGAGCACGCGGGCCTGCTTGTTGGATAGGTTTCCATCTGCGAGAGGGGGGTGCTATTGCTCAATCTCTGAAGTCGGGTTTTAGGCCCTGGGGGCCCATCAGACCCCTGGCCTGGCCTCGGGAGGGCTTCCGGAGGGGGCAGCCCCCCAGGGCGCCTCTGTCTCTGCCACTGCCCGCAGGGGTGCCGTGCAGCCCCAGCCCTACCTACCCCCTGGCGGTACGGCCCGTGCTCTGGGCGTCTCCTTAGAACTTTCAGCACAACCCACGCGCCTCCTGTTCCCGGCCTCCCTTTCTGTGTGCCTGCGGCCACTGCCTTCCCCGTCGTCCAGCCCCTCTCATCCTTCACTGTCCACCCTTCTCCTCCTCCCACATCTAAGTGGTTGTCACATGGTGTCCGTTCTCCCTCTGTGACCTCTCGTCACCATCCTGTCCCTGTCTCCATCGCCTCGACTGTCAGCAGCCTCCTAGTGGCCCTGCTGCCTCTGCCTCTGAACTTCCCGTCTGCAGGTGCGGCTGGAGACAGCGCCCGAGCTCGGCCCTGACCGGGCCCTCCGCACTGCTCAGTGGCTCCCTGTTCCCAGGGGTGCCAAGTCCAGTCACGTCCACTTGCTGTCCCAGGCTCTGCGCCGCGCACCTGAACCCACCTTTCTGGACAAGAGCTGGGTTTCACATGCCCTGGATTCTGGCCACACTGGACGGAGGTTTGCGTCCCTCTCGCTGGCTTCACTCGCTCTGTTTCTTCCGCTTGGAAGGAACCCCCTTCCTGGCGACATGAAGGGTCCAGAGGCCTCAGCAGCCGACAGGAGGAGGTTCTAGGCACGGGTTCAGGAAAGCCGGTGAGAAGCCTCTTTCGTCCTGAAACAAAGAGAAATGGGGGCTGTAAGAAAAACCACGGAAGGTATTTCGATGTGTCCCCGCGAATGCAGCCGCCTCGGCGTCGGGGACACGTCCCCAGCTGCGCCAGGTGAGCTGTCACATTCCCAGCTGTGACTTACCACGCGGAGTGCGAAGCGGGCGCCCTGGCCTCAGGCTGAGCCTCGGCTTGCCACGCCCGCCTGGAGGCAAGCCCTTGGTGGAGTGAGTGGGAGTTGGGGGAACAGACCGCAGCAGAGTGGGCATCCGGGGCCTTCAACACTGTGGGTTTGGGGAGCACGGTGGCAGGGGGACAGCCACGGCTTCTCAGCATCTCTTCCTGCCAGAACTGGGCTGTTTCCTGGACCCATGAAATCCGGGGGGACTTGTGACCGCTCTGACCAGTAACAGGTGGTGGAAGTGAGGCCTCCAGAGATGTGTGGCTTCTCCCTCCAGCTGCTCTGTGCAGGCAGGTTAGCCCCCTGGGGGATGAGAAACCACATGGAGCAGAGACCAGCCCTCCCAGCAGGGGCTCCCCAACCAGCCAGGCCCCCAACAGCCAAGCCCGAGAGGAGACCCTATGAGATCCTCTCGCCCCTGGTTGGCCTGCTCGCTGAGCACAGACACATTAGAGCAGTGGTTCTCAACCTTCCTAATGCTGCGACCCTTTAATACGCTGGGTACTCGTATGTGGGCGGACCCGCCTGGAGACGGATAGAGGAGCGGCGTCTCGGTTCCTAGGACCATCGAAAATATGTGTTTTCCGATGGTCTTAGGCGACCCCTGTGAAAGGGTTGTTCAACCCCCCCAAAGGGGTCGCGACCCACAGGTTGAGAACCGCTGCATTAGAGAGACGAGCAGAGAACAGCCAGCCACAGAGCGGAACAGCCCCGCTGACCCACACGACTGTGAGCGCGATCAAATGGACGCTGTGTCAAGCCCCGAAGGTTGACCTGTGTTAGGCAGCAAAGTTAAGGCTCCAGAGACCACGGATCATTCAAAGCCAAGTGCACGCTCAGATCTGCATTGCAGATGGTCGGATGGCTCCTGTAGCGTTTCTGGGATTCTGCTCATTGGTCTTCAACTAAGACCTAGAACCAGCTGCTTAGTCACAAAGCTTATTCTGGTTTCCATTGGGCAATTCAGAGGATGGACACTTGTACAGTTTTTTCAATGGTCAAGTACAAATAACATCGAGTTTACCATTTTAGCTGTTTTGAAATGTCCACTCAGTGGCATTAAGTGTGTTCATGATGCCGTACAACCCTCACTTGGTTCCGGAGCTTTTCCATCGTCCCCAAGGGAAACTCCGTGCTCACGAAGCACTGGCTGTCTGTTACTCGCTGCTCCCTTCCCCCAGCCCTAGGCAACTACGAATCTGCTTCCCACCCCTATCGGTTTGCCTGGATATTTCATCTAAAACAGTGGTTCTCAACCTTCTGGCCCTTTAAATACAGTTCCTCATGTTGTGACCCAACCATAAAATTATTTTCATTGCTACTTCATAACTGTAATGTTGCTACTGTTATGAATCGTAATGTAGATATCTGATATGCAGGATGGTCTTAGGCGACCCCTGTGAAAGGGTCGTTCGACCGCCAAAGGGGTCGTGACCCACAGGTTGAGAACCGCTGATCTAAAAGGAGTCATACAACCCGTGGTCATGTGTGACTGGTTTCTTCTACGTAACAGTGTTTTCGGGGTTCATCCATTCGCAGCACGGACCGGCAATGGCCCCTCACTGGATTGCGTGTGTGGGAACAGATGGGCGGGCAACCATCCACGTGTTTACCTCGGTCACTCCTCGCCGTCACCTGGCGAGTTGGAGCTGTCCTTCTCTGCGTGTAACAGGAGAGGGACCTGAGGGACAAAGAGGTTAACTATTGGATCCGAGTCACAGCTGGCCGGAGGCAGCTCACAGATTCTAACAGAGCTTCATTCTGGCACCCGGCTGTCCTGGGGCGAGGAGTCAGGTCACAGAGGCCCTTGGTGGCAGGAGGACCGCATTCTCGGCTGCACACGCCCAGGAAACTCCCTGAGCTCCCAGCAGTCCGTGGCGTGTGCACAGGAGCACGGTTGTGTTATTTATTTCAAGATGTTTGGTATTTTTTGCACTAAAAAAAAAATTCTGATTTACAATGACTTGGACCAATCAAACGTAAAGAAAACGAGAGCTTCTGATTTAAAAGAAAATATGGAGAAAATGGAATTGGAAAAGGAAAGACACGTAGAAATGTAAGGGAAAAGCCAACTGAGATGAATCAAAGGGGTAATGGGGGGAATGAGCATTCAGATCTGTGTGGACATCCCTCGATGAAAGAATAGTGATTTTAACAAACGGACGAGGCTGTTTTGGCATCGATGTATTCCAGATTCCCCGGCACCAAATCAGCCTTGGCAGGGTTGAGGGTTGAAATGGACACGTCGGATGGCCCGCATCAGGGAAGGGAAGATGACAACCCTGGGCGCTGTCCTCAACGTGGGCAGGGCTCAGAAAGAGGGAGATGGAGCCGAGGGGTGCTTTCAGGTTCCTGGGCTCCAGGCACCTTGCTCAAAGCATTTACAGGGACCATTCCATGAAGCCTTCCCACCGTTCCCAAGGCCGGTGTTTCCAACTGCAGCACGTGGATGAGGCTCAGCGGTAAGAGGCCCTCCATGGCAGCGGTCGCTAACCGGTGGTCCATGAACCACTGGTGGTCCGTGAGGTCCAAAAGGTTGGTGTGGCACCCTGTGGAGCTGGTGATGCTCCAATATTGTGCTGTTTCTGCCTCTTTGCAGCGTCTTCCTCAGGTGAAACAAGAAAGCCCCTCGCCAGCCCCGCCTCGCCTGGGCTCGAGGCTGCACATGGATGGGTCCTCGTCGCTCATGAGAAGTCAAAACGCAGCTCAAAGATCACGTCCCGCTCATGGTGCCCCCAACATGAGCTTGCCTTGCTGTTCAATGAACATCAGCATGTTGTCACTGTCTTATCTCAGTAGCCTTGAAGTGATGTCTCCTCTGATTGCTGTGGATTTATTTCTACACCCCCTCTCCGGACGCAGGAGCAGATGAGGAGAGCGAGCCCTGAGGGCAAGGGTGCAGCAGGAGTCAGAGGAAGGGGCTGCCCGGTTCTCACAGCCACGGGGCTGAGTTCTCAGCACCCAGAGCAGAGAGGAGGCTGCTCACTCACAGGGTGGTCGAGGCATTTCCCCTGTCCTCTCTCCCTGGCACTGAGGTGTCTCCTCTCAGCCACTGGCCGGGAAGGCTGGCGTGTGTCCGGTTCCACTGTCCTATCAGCAATCCTGGTAGCCACTTAGCTGAAGGGCACCTATGTGGATGTAGAGGTGTGTGTGTGTGGGGCGGGGAGGGGTCCCTAAAATCCTGCTCCATATCACATCACAGGAAATAGCCAGAGTTCTGTGCAAAGACAGAGGAGTTAGCAAAGCACCAAGGAATGGGAGGGTCTTAGGGACTGAAGTGAGGAAAAGGCCATTTATGTGGGGATGGCGAGAGGTACAGAAGGAAGGCTCAGGGAGAGCCCCCTGGAGGGCACACACCTTTGTTTAGCCACCAGTGAGCTGCTTGGATGTGGACTCGCTGGGTTTCTTTGAAAATAGATGATGTATATGCACATTTTAATCTCTCTTTCCCTTTTAAATAAAAAAAATATTGTGTGGAGCATATAGAATTTATGACCAAACATATTGCCATAAATTTAAAAAGAAAACATAGAACAATTATCTATAAAACAAGAGCTTGAAGCAGAGATGGACCTGGGGAAGATACAGCAGGAGAGTAGGCAATGAGACATGCATTTGCAGGATGCAGGAAAATGAGGAGAGAAAAATACAACTACTTGCAGCTGTAAAGGGCATATTGGACACAGAAACAGCACAAAATGCAGACACTCCTGAAAACACAGCCAGGTATGTGGAGGACAGGATTGAGAAGAAAGTGAACAAAATTAAATGGAACTATACAAAGCATTTAAAAGGATTTGAGTATGGGGAAATGGTAAAAAAGGATCCCAAATGTTTGCACTCAATGAGTCTTACGGATAAAAGAACTAAGATCATGAAAGAAAAAAACTATTAAAAATTGAAGTTATAATTTAAGAAACACTTCTAGAAATGAAAGACTTGAATCTACAGATTGAAAAAGAACATTGTGTCCTAAGGATAATGCATATAGTGGTCAACCTTATGGCATTCCTGATTAAAGTTGCTAAATTTCAAAGATAAAAAAGGGAGTCAAATAAAAGTGATCCAGTCACCTATAAGTGGAAGAACATCAGTCTGTCTTTAGTCTTCTCCACAGCCAGAGGACAGAAGAGCCATGCCTGTGACATAGCCAAGAAAGCCATTTTATACCTAGCCAAACTGTCAATCTGAAGGCAGCAGGAATAGGCAAACATGCAAGAACTCAGGAAGTAGGGTTCATTTCAGCCTGTCTTGAAGTTCCTGGAGGTGCAATTTCAGCTATCCAAAGGATGAAAAAAAGAATTGGCTCTGAGCATTGAATCTATTTCACTCTTGAGTTAGTTCATTAGAAGGTGATGAAACTGTTCGAGCAGAGAGAGAAAGTGAACAGTGTGGGAGAGAGGAGAGACTGTCTAAACAATGCCCTTCAGAGGTGTGGAGAGATGGTTCTGGAACACAGGTGGAATTCCTTCTGGTTGGGGCATGAAAAGTTCATCTCTAGAAATAGGAATGAAGGTTGCATGTGGATGCAGATATTGGCGTAGAAGTTTGGGGGATCTCCTCTGGCTGCTTGATGAGGTATCACCTGAGTGAGGATGACAGCAAGGTGTTGGGTATTCGAGGAGAAAGGACAAGACCGGAAACAGTCATTTTGGGTAGTGACCTCTCATTTATTGTTTGATTCATCCATTGAGTTAATTATTTCCAAAATCATATCTTTCCTTTCTATACATTCCTTTTGTTTCATTTGAAAATCTGCACAGTCATTCTTCAGGCATGTTCTCTTTAAACATGTTCTACATACCGGCCCATATCCTGTTTCTGCTCATTCTAGTGTCTGGGCTCCTCAGGGTCTAAATCTTTTCGTCCTTTCTCCCACACATGGGGCCACCTGCTCTCTGCTTGATGGTCTTTATAAACCCATATCTGCTTCTTTATGGTTTGGGGGATTCTGATGGCCCACATGGGGCTGGTTCTTCTTCCAAGAGGCCTTGCCTCTGCTTTATGAGCAGCCAGGTCCCCATCCTCAGGGTCCTGGATTCTGGACGGCCCCAGGGTGCTCCACTCCCACTGTGGGACTCGTGTCCTGAGGCAGCGCCACTGGTGGCGCTTGTCTTCACGGGGACCTCACACCCCCTCTTGCCTAGAGCTCCAGGCCCTTCTGGTCCCTTCTCTTGCTCGTCCCTTCTCATTGCTCTGTGTGTGTAGTGATGCAGGAATGTTGGTCTTTAGAGATTTCATTCCCCTCCTGGGAGTTCAGCAATGCATCAGAAAGTGTGTTTCCCCCTCTTTTCTTTTTATCGATCCAGGATGTGGCTGTTCTCCAGTCTCATGGGAGTAAAAGGAAACTTAATTTGTAATTTACAGCCTTTGAAACCTGTACCTACCAAGATAAATACATAGAATAAGCTATTCAAAAAGGCGAATTATGGCAGTGGGACCCATTAGTCAATGAACAGGGCACTGAATCCTACATTTGGGTCCCTGCTCTCAGCGGCCGAGTGGGGAGGGGATTTGTCCTCACCTCCCCCACCCCAAACCCTGTCCTACGTTTGGGTCCCTGCTCTCAGCGGCCGAGTGGGGAGGGAATTTGTCCTCACCTCCCCCACCCCAAACCCTCCCCCCCATTTACATAGGGCCCTGCTCCCATGGGCTGGGCCTTCACGCACACCCATGCCTTCTAGAACGTAGCCCCTCACTCCTCTGGAAGCTTTTTCTGAGCCCCCCCTGTCTGTGCCCTCCCTGCCCCCATGACCGGCTCTCACCTCTCTGCTCCTCCATCTCCTCTACCACCTGTGAACTTCTTGAGGCCAGGTGGGACTTCCTCTCCTCCGCTTTCTCTTCCTCGTAGCACAGGACCCAGCAAAGGGCACATGCCATCTGTCTGTTGGGATGAATGAATTGGGGGGTCTCCGGAGGGCGTCTGGCCCCTCTCAGTTTCATCTCAGATGCCTTTCAGCATTTGTGAGACAACAGCCTACAAGAGCAGAACACGGATCCAGAGAGGCGTGGGTGCTGGAATTGCCTGGCCCTGGCCCGGGAAGCCCGAGTTCCTGGCATGGGGCAGGGCGTTGGCAGGTGCAGGAAGCCAGATTCCCATGAGGGTTCCTCTGGCGGTGCTGGTCGGGAGACTGATGGGAATGTGGGGGAGAGAAAGGAATGCTCGCTCAGGAATGAGCTGTGGTTACGGGGGGCAGGGTCAGACAGGGCTACACTCAGCCCTCTGGAACCCTCTGAGGGACCCCATCCAAGAGGGTAGATGTTGAGTGAGTCAGCTCAGTTCTGGTCAGAAGCTGGAGGCCATGGACGTGAACTTTCATCTTTTTGGCATCTGGCAGAGCAAACAAGGGATTGCTATAGTTGCGTCCGCTGCTCCTCGGGTTGTCCTCATCACGGAGGCTGGCACTGCTCGCCCCCTTTCCTCCAGCCCCTCCTGCGGGTCCGGGACGTTCAGAGGTGACCAGGGCCACCTAAGAGCCTCTTCCTGGAGCCAAGGGCACTCCTGAGCTAGAGGAGGGAGATGCCTCGGTGCTCATTTGGGGACACCAGTGGGTCACTTCTCTGTCCCCATTTGTGGGCATCTGAGGAGATCCAGGTCAGGTCACATTCCTGGCTCTGGGACCTTTAACTTCAGCTGTTTCCCCATCTTCAGAAGGAAGACTCATTCCTTCTCTTCTTTGAGTCTTATTGCTATCGCTGCATGTCATTTGTTCACCGTGCACACAGCTGGGGCTGGGCATTTTGCTGTGAACTGAGGCTGTCAGATCAAGTGTCCCTGGGGTGACCCACAGGTGATGGCTGAGACCAGGCTGACTATGAATGCCTATCGGAGGACAGGAGGAAATGAAACTATCATTATTTAGATAATACACAAACATCAAACAACTAGAAATAAATCTAACCTCTACATGCAAGTCTTAAAACATTGCTGAGATAAATTAAAGAAGACCTAAGTAACAGAGGGACATACCATGTCAATGGATTGCAAAATTAAAAATAGAGAAGATATAAATTCTCTTAAATATATCTATATATTCAATGCAATACCAATTGAACCCTAATAGATATCCCCGCCCCCCGCCCCAGGATATTGGCAAGCTGTTTCTAAAATGTGTATGGAAATATAAAGGGTTAAGATTAGCCAAGACTATCTGGAAGATCAAAGTTAAAGGCTTTACATTACCAGATATGAAGACTTTGCGAAAGAGAAGAAATGTATAATAATATATCAGACAAAAATACTCATCAATAATATGTAAAGAACCCTTGAAAATCAAAAGGAAAAAAAAACCAGATAACCCATTAAATATGACAAAGTGACTTAACAAATGAGAATATACTGATGGCCAATAACTCAGGCCCCGCCTTGAGTCCAACGAAGATGCCCAGGAAGAGCTAGCTTTTGAGCAGAGTTTCTTCAGACCAGCAGCAGTCAGCTGGGCAGGGAGAGAAGCTTGTACTAATCTGAGTTCTGTAGAGTAGGCAAGACTGGTTACCTGAGGATATTTTTTATTGGTTATTATGGAGAGTGAAAGAGAGAGGGAAAGACAGAGAGAAATATCGATGCGAGAGAAACACATTGATTGGTTGCCCCCTGCGTGCGCTCCAACCAGGGCCCAGGCCAGGGAGGAGCCTGCAACTGAGGTATGTGCCCTTGACCAGAATCGAACCTGGGACCCTTCAGTCTGCAGGCCGATGCTCTATCTACTGAGCCAAACCGGCTAGGGTAAGACTGGGTCTTCTAAGACCCACACATGTGCCAAACAGACAAGCCCCCAGAACATCCTCTGAAGCCCTGGTTTCCTGCTCAGAGACTATTTCTTAATCTTTAAAATGGGCATAGAATCATCTAGTTAACAGAGATGTAGAGGTTATTTTTAAGTTGTGTTTTGCAGTTTTATTGAAAAATAATTGAGTTACAATAAACTGTACATATGTAAAGTGTACAATTGGATGAGTTTTAACATATGGCCATAAAACCATCACCACACTCAAGTGATGAACATATAGATGTCACCTCCTAAAGCTTCCTTGAGTCCCTTTGTGATCCATCCCTCCAGCCTCCCCATCCTCAGATATCCACTAATCTATTCCCTCTTATGATGAACTGGAGGCCCGATGCATGAAATTCATGCAAGGGGCTTCGCCCTTGCAGCCCCGGCTTTGTCCAGAAGGTCGTCCAGAAGGTCGTTTGGCTGTCTGGTCTAATTAGCATATTATGCTTTTATTATTATAGACTAGAGGCCCAGTGCACGGATTTGTGCACATTAAAAGGAAATTAATTAGAAGGTGGATGGCAGGGTGGGACTGGAAGAGACAGGCTGGACACACCCTGGAGCCAGCCTCCCACGGTCCCTCCCCAGCCAGCCGCACCTGGGGTGGCACTGGGGCTCGAAGGGTGTCTGCAGAGTGAGCGGGGGTCCCTCCAGCAGGTGGGGTCCCTCGGTCTGGTCTGTGGGAATCGGGCCTAAACCAACATCCCCCAAGGGGTCCCAGAGTGTGAGAGGGCACTCTGCAAAGTTGCTGTCGCTTGGCTCCTGCGTTGAGCTCCTGCGTTGAGCGTCTGCCCCCTGGTGGTCAGTGGGCATCATACCTACCAGCAGGTCAAGTGGTCGGCTGGTTGCTTAGCCTTTTATATATATAGATTAGTTTGCATTCTTCAGATTTTTATGTAAATGGATTCATACAGTGTGTATTTTTCATCTGACTCCTTTCACACAGAATAATTATTTTGAACTTGACCCATGTCACTGTGTGTATTGATAGTTCATACCTTTTCAGGGCTGAGTAGTATTCCATTGTATGGATATAGCACCATTTGTTTATCCAGTCAGCTTTTGATGGATATTTGGGTTGTTTCCAGATTTTTAATGTTACAAATAAAAGAGGCTATGAACATTTGTGTCCAGTGTTTAAAGGGACATATGCTTCCATTCTGCTGGGTAAATGCCTAGGAGTGGAATGGCTGTATCGTATGGTAGGTATATGTTTAACTTTTTAAGAAACTGTCAAACTGCTATCCAAAGTGGCTTATTTATATTACATCCCCACCAGCAGAGTGTGAGAGTTTCAGAAGCTCCACATCCTTCCCCACACTTGGTATAGTCTGTCTGTTTAGTTTAGCCATTCTACAGATTGCACTGTGGTTTTATTTTGCATTTCTGTAATAACCAATAACGTGGAGCATTGCTTCATGTGCTTACTAGTATTTGCCATCTGTAGATCTACTTTGATAAAGTGTGTAATCAACTCCTTTGCTCATTTTGATTGGGTTGTTTCTCTTATTATTGAACGACTAGAGGCCTGGTGCATGAAATTCGTGCATGGGTCGGGTCCCTAGGCCTGGCCGGTGATCAGGGCCAATTGGGGCCTTCTGGCTGCCGGCTGGGGCCTTCCTTCGTTCCGCGCTGCCCGCTGGTAGTCAGTGCATGTCATAGTGAGCAGTCGAACTCCCAGGCAGTCAAACTCCCGAAGGGACAGTTTGCATATTAGCTTTTTATTAAATAGGATAAGAGTTCTGTCTGCATTCTAGAGGCAAGTCCACGATTGGTGTTACGTTTTCCAGATACTTTCTCCCAGTCTGTGGCATAGCTTTTCATTTTTATAACACTTTCTATTGAGCAGCAAACAACGTTTATTTGTATGTAGCCTAATTTATTTATTTACATATCAGACTTTGTATAGTATTTAAGAAACCCATGCCAAACACAAGATTGCTAGGATTTCCTCTTATATGTTCTTATAGAAGTTTTACAGTTTTAGCTCTTACATTTAGGGCTATGATTCATTTTGAGTAATTTCTCATATGGTAGGAAATGTCAACGCTTTTTTTCTTTTTACTTTGTGTATATTCTCTAATTTTCCAGTATCATTTATCAAAAAAACTTGTCATTTCTTCATTGACTTATCTTAGAAATTTTGTTGAAAACCCATTGGCCACATATGTCCGGGTCCATTTCTGACCACTTTATTTGGCATCATTGATTAGTACATCTATAAATATGTTACTATAATGCTATCTTGATTACTTCAATTTTGTAATAAATCATTAAATTTATTAATTTAGTTTATATTCCTACTTTGTCCTTTTTTTCAAAGTGTGTGTGTGGGGGGGCTATTTTAGATGCTTGATATTCTAATATAAAATGTTTAATTTCTGTAGTAAATCTGCTGAGATTTTGATCAGGAGAATCTTGAATCTGTAGGTTAATTTGGGGAGAACTGGCACTTTTGCAACATTGAGTCTGCTAATCCCTGAATGGGTTCTCCTTTTACTCAAGTCTTATCTCAGCACTGTTGCTTTTGGTGTTGTTTATACATCTTTTGCCAAATTTAACTCAAGCACTTTATTTTTTTATAATAAATGAATTCATTTTTAAATTTTTTTGTTCACTTGCTGATCTATAGAAATACAGTTGTTTCTATTGACCTGTATCTTGCTAACTTGGCAAACTCACTTATTAGTTTTAGTGGCTTTTTTTTATAGATGCCTTAGGGTTTTCTATGCAGATGGACACGTCATGAGCACATATGATAGCTTTACTCCTACTTTTCAAATATGTATGCCTTTTATTTCTTCTCTTTGCCCATTTTGCATTAGCTAGAACCTCCTATACAATCTATTCTATAAAAAGCCTGTGGTCATCACACCATCATGCCGTAACGACCGATCAGCAGTAGGCTGCGTGCGCAGCAGGCGTGCGCCGGTGGGCGGGGACTGGACTCTGGAGGACTTGACCAGAGGCGCGAGTGGGTTTCTGGGTCCTGGGTCTCGTGTGATTTCGCGCACCGGGCCCCTAGTAGTGAATAAAAGTGGTGAGAAGAGAAATCATTGCCTGTTCTTGAACTTAGTGGAAAAACATTTAGTTTTCTACCATTAGTGATGTTAGTTGTAGCTTTTTAATAGGTACCCTTTATCATTTTGAGAAATTTCCTCTAATTTTAATTTGCTGAGAACATTTATAAGGAATAAGATATTGGGTTTTGTTAAATGAGTCTTCTACATTTATTGATATGAGCACGTAGCTTTACTCCTTTATTCTGTCAATATGGTGAATTATTTGATTTTCAAATGTTAAATCAGCCTTCTATTCCTTTATAACCCCAATTTGGCCACAAGGCAGTCTCCTTTTTGTATATCATTGGATTAGAAATGCTCAAATTTTGTTAAGAAAATGTGCATCTGTGTTCATTAGGGATATTACTCTGTAGTTTTCTCAAAGTATCATTCTCTGGTTTTGGTGTCAGGATAATGCTGGCCACATAGAATGAGTAGAAAATTGTTCCCTTCTTTTCAGTTTTTGGAAAGAATTTGTGTAGAATTGATTTTGCTTTTTTTCCTAAATGCTTGGTGGAACTCTCCAGTTAAGCCATATGGGCCTGGTATTTTCTCTGTAAGAAAGTTTTTTAACTAAAAATTTAATTTCTTTAATAAGATACAAAGCTGAAATATGTAGATTATCTGTTTCTTCTTGAGTGAACTCTGAAAGTTTGTGTCTTCCAAGTAATTTCCCAATTTCATTAAGTAATTGAATTTATTTATCTCAAGTTGTTTATAATATTTCTCTCTTTCTCTCTCTCTTTCTCTCTTTTGCTTGTAGGATTTATAGTGATGTGTCTTATTTCTAATATTGGTAATTTGTTTCCTCTCATTCTTTTTCCATATCTGTCTGGCCAGAGGTCTATCAATTTGGTTTATCTTTTCAAATACTTAGCATTTGGTTTCATTGACCTCTATCATATTTCTTTTTTTTTATTATTTCATTGATGATTTATTATCTCTATTATTTCTTGTCTTTTGCTTAATCTGAAATCAAATTTCTCTTTTTAACTTATTTCTTAAAATAGAAGCTAAGGTCATTGTTTCAAAAACATTTTCTAGTTAGATGTTTAGTGCTATAAATTTCATTTTAAGCACTGTTTTCAGCTGCATCTCACACATTTTGACATGCCATGTTTTTATTTTCATTCATTTAAAAATACATTCTCATATTGACCCATGAGTTATTTAGAAGTGTATTATTTAGTTCCTAAACATTTGGGGGAATTTTTCAGGTATCTTTTAGATTTCTAATTTAATTTCATTGTGACCAGAGAACATACCTTGTATGACTTGAATTCTTGTAAATTTATTATTAGTACTATTATTATTATTATTATTATTATTTTGGTCTCAGAATAAGATCTATTTTGGGAAATATTTGTGTGCATTTGAAGAATGTGATTTCTTCTGTAGTTAGGTAGCCTATACTATAAATCTCAAATAGGTCAGATTGGCTTATGCTATTGTTCAACACTTTTTCATCCTTACTTATTTTCTGTGTACTTGTTTTATACATTATTAAGATAGGTTTCTAAAGTATCCAACTATAATTGTGGATTTATTTACTTCCTTTTTTTAGTCCTATCAGTTTTTGTTCCAGATATTTTGAGGGTCTTTTATTGGGGGTATAAAATTTAGCATTGTTATGTCTCCTTGATGAATTGACTCCTTTATCATTACTAAACGATTTTCGTAATCCCTGTTCATTCTCTTTGTCCTGCAGTCTACTTTGTGTGATATTCATGTAGCCTCTGAAGCTTTCTTCTGATTATTCCCAGCATGATATCGCTTCCATCCTTTTAATTTATCTATTCTTTTAAATAAGTGGGTTTATTCTAGGCAATATGTAGCTTGTTCTTGCTTTTTTATTTTGTCTGACAACCTTTGCCTTTTGTTTGAGGTGTTTAGAGCATTTATATTTAATGTGGTTATTGACATAATTGGATTCAAATCTACTTTATGCTATTTGCTCTCTATCTGTCCCATAGGTGGTTTCTTTTTTCCTGACTTCCTTTGGATACATTGAGTAATTTTCATTTTTCAGCTTATATGTCCTCCGTTGTTTTATTTACTATACCTCTTTTTAAAAAGCATAGATTATTGTAGGGCTTATGGTATTAAACGCATAGTCGTTAGCTCATCAAAGTCTCTCTTTAAGTGACATTAGACTACTTCACTTATAGCAGAACTATCTCACAGGGCTGGACTTCCGTTTTCCCTTCTCAGCCCCTTTGGTATGTTGTCATGCCTTTTATTTCTATTTCTATTTTACATGCCACAATGTATTCTTATGTTTGCTTAAAATAGTCGATTATCTTTTAAAGAGTTTTTTTTAATAAGAGAAAATTTCTTTTACATTTATCCAATATTTACCATTTCCAATGCTCATTATTCCTTTGTGTACATCCAAATTTTTGTTATTTGCTTTCTGCTCAAAGGACTGTATCATTTCTTTCAGTGAAAGTCTGTTTTTGCTGAATTTCTTCAGCTCTTATGTGCCTGAAAAAGTCCTTTTTTCGCATGTATTTTTGAAAGGTATTGTTTTTTGGCTGGGTAACTCATTCCAGATTGGCAGTGTTTAAACTTTCACATGTTGCTGTACTGTCTGCATGCGTTGTCTCTGATGAGAAGCTGGCTGTCATGGTTACATTTGTTTCTCTCTACATAGCGTGTCCCTCCCTTCCTCACTCCTGCTGCTTTTAAAGTTTCCTCTTGATCGCTGGTTTTGGGCAATTTTATTATGATGTACCTTGCTGTAAATTTTTATGCATATTTCTTGTATTGGGGGTTCATTTAGCTTCTTGTATGTGTGGGTTTGTAGTTTTCACCAAATCTGAAAACATTTCCACCATTATATTTTCATGTGTTTTTCTCCCCCACTTGCCTCTCCTTCAGGAACTCCAACTACATGTATATCAGGCTGTTTGAATTTGTCCCACTGCTCACTAATGCTCTCTTCAGCGTTGCCCCGTCTTTTTACTCTCTCTTTTATTCTAGAGGGCTCCTATTGCTATTTAGTCTTCAAGTGTACTAAGTTTTTGTTCTGTAGTGTGTAATCTGCTGTTGATTCTAGACATCTTTTTTTTATCTCCACCAATTTTATCTCCACATATTTTTAAAAATATCTTCTACATCTCTCTTCAGCATTCTTATGTTTTCTACTCTTCTAACAATTAAAAAAAATCCAGTTTTAATAACTGTTTAACACCTTTCCTACTAACTCTATTATCTGTGTCATTTCTGGGTCTGTTTCTATTGATTATTTTTCCCCCCTGATTATGGATCATATTTTCCTGTTACTTTGTAGTCTTAATAATTTTTTATTGGATGCCAGAACGGTAAATTTTATTTTGTTAGGTGCTGGATATTTTTATATTTGTTGACATATTCCTGAGCTTTGTTCTTGGGAGCCACTGTTACTTGGAAACAGCTAGATCCTCCTGGGACTTACTTTGAAGCTTTGTTAGGCAAGACCAGAGTGACCATTAGCAGAGGGCTAAGGTTGCCTCACTCCTGGGCACTGTCCTTCCGAGGACTCTTCCTGGTGCTCCCTGTAATACAAGGTCTCTCTGCTTTAGTGAGAAGGCTCCTCCCACCCCTCTGTGATTTCCAAAGATTGTTTTGACTGTTCCTCTTTGGCGGGTCTTTCCCGCCTCACCTGGGCATGCGGATGGGACGCAGCTGAAGTCTCTGGGTGCCATTCAGTGGCATGAAGTATATCTGCCTTGTTATGCAACCCTCTGCACAACTCCTGAGCTCTCTCTCCATGCAACCCGATCTTTTCCTGCACCCCTCTCCTCTCTGCACCCCTCCTCTCCTGCTCCCCTCCTCTCCTGCATCCCCCTCCTCTCTTGCACCCCTCTCCTCTCTGCACCCCTCCTCTCCTGCTCCCCTCCTCTCCTGCATCCCCCTCCTCTCTTGCACCCCTCTCCTCTCTGCACCCCTCCTCTCCTGCTCCCCTCCTCTCCTGCATCCCCCTCCTCTCTTGCACCCCTCTCCTCTCTGCACCCCTCCTCTCCTGCTCCCCTCCTCTCCTGCATCCCCCTCCTCTCTTGCACCCCTCTCCTCTCTGCACCCCTCCTCTCCTGCTCCCCTCCTCTCCTGCATCCCCCTCCTCTCTTTCCCCCTCCTCTGCACCCCTCCTCTCCTGCATCGCCCTCCTCTCCTGCTCCCCTCCTCTCCTGCTCCCCTCCTCTCCTGCATCCCCCTCCTCTCCTGCTCCCCCTCCTCTCCTGCTCCCCCTCCTCTCCTGCTCCCCCTCCTCTCCTGCTCCCCCTCCTCTCCTGCTCCCCCTCCTCTCCTGCTCCCCCTCCTCTCCTGCTCCCCCTCCTCTCCTGCTCCCCCTCCTCTCCTGCTCCCCCTCCTCTCCTGCTCCCCCTCCTCTCCTGCTCCCCCTCCTCTCCTGCTCCCCCTCCTCTCCTGCTCCCCCTCCTCTCCTGCTCCCCCTCCTCTCCTGCTCCCCCTCCTCTCCTGCTCCCCCTCCTCTCCTGCTCCCCCTCCTCTCCTGCTCCCCCTCCTCTCCTGCTCCCCCTCCTCTCCTGCTCCCCCTCCTCTCCTGCTCCCCCTCCTCTCCTGCTCCCCCTCCTCTCCTGCTCCCCCTCCTCTCCTGCTCCCCCTCCTCTCCTGCTCCCCCTCCTCTCCTGCTCCCCCTCCTCTCCTGCTCCCCCTCCTCTCCTGCTCCCCCTCCTCTCCTGCTCCCCCTCCTCTCCTGCTCCCCCTCCTCTCCTGCTCCCCCTCCTCTCCTGCTCCCCCTCCTCTCCTGCTCCCCCTCCTCTCCTGCTCCCCCTCCTCTCCTGCTCCCCCTCCTCTCCTGCTCCCCCTCCTCTCCTGCTCCCCCTCCTCTCCTGCTCCCCCTCCTCTCCTGCTCCCCCTCCTCTCCTGCTCCCCCTCCTCTCCTGCTCCCCCTCCTCTCCTGCTCCCCCTCCTCTCCTGCTCCCCCTCCTCTCCTGCTCCCCCTCCTCTCCTGCTCCCCCTCCTCTCCTGCTCCCCCTCCTCTCCTGCTCCCCCTCCTCTCCTGCTCCCCCTCCTCTCCTGCTCCCCCTCCTCTCCTGCTCCCCCTCCTCTCCTGCACCCCTCTCCTCTCCTGCTCCCCCTCCTCTCCCGCACCCTCCTCCTCTCCTGCTCCCCCTCCTCTCCTGCATCCCTCTCTGCACCCCCTTCTCTCCTGCACCCCTCCTCTCCTTCACCCGCCTCTTCTGCATCCCCCAAGATTCTGCCCTGCAGTTTCAGCCTCTTTGGCTTTGCTGGATTCTCAGCTCTGTTTTCTCATTTCAGAGAGAGCCCCAGTTCCGTTTGGGTTGCAGTGTGGCCTGGAAACCTTTCCTAGGTGATCAGCTAAGGCAGCCAGAGGCCTCACCTGGTTTGTTCTCTTCTCTCAGGATCTCCGTCCTGTGGTGCCTGTTGTTTTACATCTGAAAACGCTGTTTCATCTTTTCTCTTTGGTTGTTTCGTTGGGTTGTTGTTTCGTGTGGGAGGGTAGGTCTAGTCCCTGCCACTGCATCATCTCAGAAGCAGAAATCCTACACGTGCAATTTTTTAAAGTGGTGCAATGCACAGAAACTTTACCTTTTTAACCGTGTGAAGTGTGCAGTCAGCGGCGTTAAGTACATTTGCATTGTTATGTAACCATCACCACCTCCATCTCCAGAACTGTTTCCATCTTCCCCAACTGTCTCTGTCCCCATTGAACACCAATTCCCCGCCCCTCTCCCGGCCCCAGGCCCCCACCTTCTGTTTTCTGTGTCTGTGAATCTGTCTCCTGTAGTTACCTCAGGTCAGTGGAGTCATACGATGTTTTTCCCTTTGTGTCTGGCTGATTCCACTAGCTTAATGTCTTCAAGGTTTATCCATGCTGTAGCATGTGTCAAAATTTCCCTCCCTTCCCAGTGTAAACGGAGTAATTCCGTGGTATGACTAGACCCCAGGCTGTTTATCCATTCACCTGCTGATGGACGTTTGGGTGGTTTCCATCTGTGGCCATTCTGAGTGAATAACGCTGCTTGGATATGGTGGACAGTGATCTTGTCAAGTCCTGCTTTTAATTCTTCTGGGTGTACCCCTAGAAATAGAATTGCTGGATCATGGGGTAATTCTTTGCTTAACTTTTAATATATATATATTATTGATTTCAGAGAGGAAGGGAGAGGGAGAGAGAGAAACATCAATGATGTGAGAGGGAATCATTGATGGGCTGCCTCCTGCACGCCCCCCCCCCCCACTGGGAATTGAACTGTGACCTCCTGGTTCTTAGATCGATGCTCAACCACTGAGCCACACCGGCCGGGCTCTCTGCTTAACTTCTGATGACCCGGCAGACTCTTCCTCCACAGCAGCTGCACCGTTTCACATTCCCGCCAGCAGCGCACACGGATCCCAGTTTCACCTCATCCTCACCCGCACTTGTCATCGGTGCATTTCCACAGTAAGATCATCATGGGAGTGAGGTGCAGCCTGAAAGAGCCACCTCTCTGAAGGAAGCTGAGTCCTGCCCCCTGTTGCCTTGTTTTCATTTTCATTTCCTCCACGTCTGGCCCCCTCACCGTGCCCTGGAGCCTCAGCTCTCCCAGAGGGTGGCTGGGTGGGCAGCCTGGTGGTGGGATCGGCAGGCAGGGTGTGGCTGCAGCCAAGCAAGGGGGGGGGAA
>NW_005369964.1:1706140-1743423 GCF_000412655.1 Myotis brandtii
ACTCTCCCGGGGTCACACCTCCCAGTGCCTTCAGCGTGAACCTGGGGAGTTTGATCTTTCTCCCAGGAGCTGAGGGGAGATTTGAAGTAGGGCTCAGTCTGGCTAGACCAGTGATGGCGAACCTATGACACGCATGTCAGAGGTGACACGTGAACTCATTTTTTTGGTTGATTTTTCTTTGTTAAATGGCATTTATATATATAAAATAAATATCAAAAATATGTCTTTGTTTTACTATGGTTGCAAATATCAAAAAATTTCTATATGTGACACGGCACCAGAGTTAAGTTAGGGTTTTTCAAAATGCTGACACGCCGAGCTCAGAAGGTTCGCCATCACTGGGCTAGACTGTGTGGTTCAAAATGACGCCGACCATAGCAGCGTGGAGGGTAGTTGAGAAGAGACTCTGGGTGACCAGTGAGTCCACAGGAGCGGAGAACCAGGCTGGCTGGTGGCAGTGAGCGGGGTGGGGGGGAGGTCTGTTAGCCACCTGCTTCCTCCCACGACATTGCGGGTGATGCAGGCCCTGGCCCGGGGGGAGTGCGCCGCCTGGGGTACAACAGGTGCAGGAACTCACTGCGTGTGTGGAAACTCACAGATCACACGGAAATAGACTCATATGCGAAAGGGGAGAGGAGCTGTCTCAATCTGGCCAGATCTGCTGGGATTCTAGAATCTGCGAAGGTGACAAAGGCATTTCTGAAGAAGCCTCCGTCGCTGTCCTGCTAGCTCAGCCAATGCAGAGGGTGGGACGCAGCTCCGGGCTGGCAGACCGGTGCCCCCTGAGTTCCGGGCCTCCCTCGGCCCTTTCGCCTCACCCGCCCCCCAGACGGACGGACAGACGGACTACTTGACAGTGTGGGAAACAGTCCAGAAAACAGAGACCTCCGTTTGCTCTCACCGCGGTGCTAACGGCGGCTTCTGCTTTCAGATTCCAGTCTGCCTCTGGGAAATCGGCAGAGAGGCGTGCGTGTGCCATGGGTCATAACATCTAAATGGAATCAACCTTCCGATTTCAGGAACTGATCATTTGGGATCTATTGGCAGTGAGTGCCACGCCCAGATTTAGCTTTGTGGGCATTTTCAAATGACAGTGGCGTTCAAGAAAGGGACCGGGCCCAGCCGGCGTGGCTCAGTGGTTGAGCCTCGACCTATGAACCAGGTCACAGTTCAGTTCCCAGTCAGGGCACATGCCTGGGTTGTGGGCTCGGTCCCCAGTGTGGGGTGTGCAGGAGGCAGCTGATCAGTGATTCTCTCATCATTGATGTTTCTATCTCTCTCTCCCTTCCTCTCTGAAGTCAATAAAAACATATTTTAAAAAAAAGAAAGAAAGGGAACTGGAGAGAGGTGGCTGCATCAGTTGGGAAATGTGCTGCCCCCCCCGGACATACACACACACACACACACACACACACACACACACACATACACATACATACACACACGCCCGCACACACATATATACATACATACATATACATACACACATGCATGCACACATGCATACACATGCATACACGCATGCACACACACACATACACACACACAGGTTTCAAAGTTTCAGGACATTTGATATCATTAGAAAGGGACTCCGTGACAAGTTGCACAGCCAATACCCCCATGACTGACATTTCTAAACTCCGGTGGCTCCTCTGCCCGGGGCGGAATGGGCCCCTCAGCCACACCTGACCCGTCCTGGTCTCTCTATTTCTTCTCTCCCCCACCCACCTCTGTCTCCTATGCCCCCTCTCTCTTCCTCTTTCTCTCTTTCAGTCCCACTTACCTATTGCTATTCTTCTGAAATTACTTTTTCTACTTATGAAAATTGGTCGCTGTGTTCTAGTAGCAACGACAGATCTCCAAGCAATTTCTTCCTTGGAGAATTTCTCTGCTTTTGAAAAACACCTCTGGAAAAAAAAAAAAAAGCAGCCGGGGGAGCTGTGAAGAGAGGCTAATACCTTTGTTTCTAATGATATTTTCATAAGGTTCCCACGGCGAGACATGGAATTCTTTTGAGGGGAAAAAAGGCTTAAAACAATGCTAATAATGTTGATAAAGCCTTTATCCATAATTGAATGAGCGGTCCTAATTTTATAAAACTCGGCCATTAGGAGCTCAGATTTGAAATCTCCAGTGTATTTCAAAGTAGGGCTAAAATATAAATCCTTAATTGATTCCTCCCAAGCAAGCACGCAGGACGAAATTTCATGGGGAAGATTTACCGTGAAAATAGGTGCATCGTGGGAAATACCAGTGAAGTCACCATCCTCCGGCAGAGAAGGACCCCCGGGGGGGAGAGACCTTGCTGGATTTCCAAGGGCATCGTTAAGAGGGGACGTGGCATTTCCATGCAGAAAACGCGGCCGAGTCCTCGACACCGCCCTCCCCCTCTCCTCTCAGGTAGCAGGTGAGGGGCCTTTCGCGTGGCCTGGGAGTCAGAAGTTCAGGTCGTGGCAGGGAGGAGGAGGCACAATCACATAACTCAATATTAAACATTCCCACGTTCCCGCTCCCCCCGTGCTACTCCCCTGTCTGTGTCACTGTGTCTTTGAACCGGACGGATGAGCTGTTGGCGTCATTAGTTTCTTAGGTGCTGGTGATGCTGTGCTAGCACCGGGCAGGAGACCGTGAGCCTGCCGCTGCGGGGTCAGCCTCCCAGGGTGGGAACGCCCAGCTCACAGCGGAGGGACAGTTCAGGATTCGGGAGAGGGTGCGAGGGTCTGGAACAGGCAGACCAGACCCCACCCTGGGGGTCAGCGAAGGAAGCCTTCCATGCAGAATCGGTGTGTAAGCAGGACGGGTGCCACCCTGGCCGTTGCGGCTCACGCTCTGTAAGGTTGCCGGTCGGACTTCCGGGCAGGGCACATGCCCGGGTGCTGGGCTCCATCTCCAGTTGGGGCCAGGCAGGAGGCAGCTGATGGATGTTCTGCTCTCACATCGATGCTTCTCTCTCTCCCTCCCCCTTCCTCTCTCTAAAAGTCAATAAAAAAATCTTAAAAAAACAAAAACAGCCCGGCCAGCGTGGCTCTGTGGTTGAGCGTCGACCTATGAACCAGGAGGCCACGGTTCGATTCTCGGTCAGGGCACATGCCCGGGTTGCCGGCTCCATCCCCAGTGGGAGGCGTGCAGGAGGCAGCTGATCCATGATTCTCTCTCATCATGGATGTTTCTCTCTCTCTCTCTCTCTCTCTCTCCCATCCTCTCTGAAATCAATAAAAATCAATAAATTTTTAAAAAACCATGATGAATGCTGTGACCAAGGGGGTGAGGGGTTCCTGGCAGAGGGCGGGCCTGTGGGGACCCGGGCGCAGGAAGAGGCAGGTTGCGGTGGAGGGTGTGGCGGCAGCCGGGGTAGGAAGGCAGTGGGCAGTGCCAGCCGCAGGGGTGGGTGCGCCTGGCCCACCACAGACCTTGCCTCCTGGCAGCAATATCTCGACACCTTCGGCCATTCTCACTCCTCAGATATTATCACGGGGCCATTTGGCAGTTTGTCTGCAGCGTCTTGAAGCACCTTGGAAAGGAGCACAGACCCTCCTCCTTCCAGGGGCAGCTCCCTCTGGCCACTGCTCGCTCGGTGCTCCCCACCTGCAGGTCCTGCTGCTTTTTTCTTTTAAAGGCTTTATGTTTTTTTATACATTTATATTTTTTATCAATTTCAGAAAGAGGAAGGGAGAGGGAGAAAGGGATAGAAACATCAATGAGGAGAGAGAATCATTGACCAGCTGCCTCCTGCACTCCCCGTCCTGGGAATTGAGCCCACAACCCAGGCATCTGCCCTGACCAGGAATAGAACCGTGACCTCCTGGTTCATCCGTCGAGGCTCAACCACTGAGCCGCACCGGCCGGGCAGGGGTCTTGCTTCTTGAAGAAACGATGGCATCTGTCCCTGGCATCTGTTCCCGATGCACCATCTGCCCTAGACAGCAGCCCACGTCTTTCTTCTTGTTCCTCCGTCTCCATTTCTTGTTTAGACTAAGAGACGGAGGATGCCATGGCGGCTCACGCTCTGTAAGCTGTGCAGAGCGGAGGGCTCGGGGCCTCTGTGGGCCTCAGATCTCTTCCGGCAGCATCTTCGCCAGATCGCCCTTCTCCGCTTCCCGACTCGGCTCTCCAGGTGCTGGGCCAGGCCGGGAGGTGGAGGGCGGGGCTCAGGGGGACCCTACCTGCGGCTGCCAGTGCAGGTGAGATTTCAGAGTCCCTAGGACTCACCTCCCATCAGCGCATGTTCTTTCTAAAAAACATCCTGTAAACAAATTGGACGGAGGACTAGCGCGGGCAGGGACGCTGGAAAAAAACCCTGTTTTCTTCTCAGAGCGTTATCCGTGACACGCCATATGGTTTTCGCCAAACCACTTGGCTGCTGTAAGGTTTTCTATTCCCAATCGTACACCCGAGCTAATAGAATCTGCCGCCCCACCGGGATATCACAGGCGCTAATCAGAATGTCTATAAATGCCTTTGGACTCCTTGGGTAAAACACACGGCCGGAATACTGAGCGAAATTTATATAAATGTCATTCTAACCCCAGGTCTTCATTGCGAGAGCGGGAATTTAGGGCTCATGTGGACGCACTTATTATAGTTCTTACACAACTGACACACGACTGGAGGCCCTGAGTTTTAATTTTTTAAAACACAAGACTGTGAAATATGCCAGGTGGAGGCTCAGACGTCTTTCAGATATCACTAAGCCCCGTTACAAGGACCAGTTTGCGTTTAGGAGGCTTTCTGTGAGCGCTGGGTCCGCTCTATGTGTCTTCGTTGTCCTTGAACCGGAGTCAGGGCCACCCAGCCTGTATTCCCGCGTCCCGGGCTGCGTGATGCGTCTCTCTCCTGTCTGATGGGAGAACTGAGAGGCACTCCTGCCGCGGGTCTGCAGTGGCCCCGGCCGAGGGAGCAGCCCCCCGGCTGCGGATGTGACTCCCTGACACGGCTTCATTATACCCCAGTCCGCGTGTTTACCTCCGAGATCTCCACAGCGAGCAGGAGAGATCTAGCAGCCCCAAATTAGTCTCGGAACCAGCATGTCCCCGCTCTGAGGAACACAGTAAACATCTCAGAAGAACACGCCAGCTCATTATCGGCTCTCTCCTCGGTGACTTCGGGGGAAGCAGCGGGAGTTCGGCCCGTGTTTGCCAAAAGCAGATCTGGGGACGGGTGTGGATTTGAGAAGGGAAGGGAGGGCGCACGCTGGCTGCGGGTTCTCCCGGGCAGAGGCTCTTCCTGCAGCTCCTCAGGGGGACCCCAGCCTTGATCCCTGCTGGCGGGGGTCCCTGAGGCTTGAATAGGCCGAGACGTGATGTGTCCAGCAGGTGCCCCGAGAGGTGCGGACGGGAGATCGGGTAGACAGTCTATCGTTGCCCTCAGCAGAATTCTCCCCGAGGCCTGGACAGCCGGCCCCGTGCTTAGGAATTGGGTCCCATGAGGCACGCTGTCCACCCAGACCTCAGTGCCTCCCGCCCCCTCCCCAAACAGACCCTCCTACATATTCTGGCCAAAGGTAGTTGGCGTGTCCTGTGGCTGTTGGAGTTTTTGCTGTTCTGTGATGCGCATCTGCATATCTGGAGCAAAATGCGTGAGTCTTAGCCACCCCCTTCCACAAGGACACCCACACCGTGAGCCGAGCCATGGCCGTTCCTTCCTGGGGCCCCGGGTCCTGCTCCCCTCCCCTGGGAGCTGGGAGGGTGAGCAGCCGCCATCCCCCGGCCTCCTGGCCACATTAGAAAACCTTCATTTTGTTCCATGGGTCACAGGTCAGCCGTCCGAGTGGGGCCCTGTAATGCATTGCACAGGACGTGCTCTGTGCGGGCCCATCGCCTCTGTTTTTGCCCGGAGCCGGGCGTCGGGGGGCGCCTGTGCCCGAAGCTGACTGAGCCGTCTGAGGGCCGGGCTGCAGTGCAGCCCCTGGCATGTCTCTATCCTGGATCTTAATGAGGAGCGAGCCTGGGATGGAAGCACCAAGTAGCCTCCATTTACCCGGGTAGTGGCCGGGGGGAGGCTGGCCCCGATTTTCCGGGCTCCCTTGCTGCCCAAGGTCATGGTGCCTGGAAGGCTCAATGGCCAGTCACCCCGAGTTGGGAGGGTGACCGGGAGCCCGTCCTTTGCCACCAGACCTTTGCAAACTGCTCCTTGTCTCACAGGTTCTGTTTTTCTTTTCTGCGAAGGTCAAAGGGAAGAGAGGTCTCAGGTGGACCTGCACCTGGTTCTGTCTCCCCTCCCCGTGTACTAGGCGACAAGGCCCTTCCACTCCCTGTGCCTCGGTTTACCCAGCGCGAGGGCAGGATGAGCTGGGACTGTGTGGCCGGGACGCAGTGTGCCTCTCCCAGCAGGGCCGTGACCCAGAGGCGGAGCCTGGGGTTGCTCACGGAGGAGCCACCCTCTGCTTCTGTGTCCCTGACATGGAATGCCACCTGGGAGTAGGTGTTCTTGTCTTTACCTGCCACTCTGGCCGCATCCTTCTGAGCTCCCCTCGCTGAGAGCCAGTTCAAGTGCAGCGCCTGGGGCTGTGGGAGGTCCGTCCTGGCAGTGCCGGCTGAGCTGGCCGGGGTGAGGCTCCAGGGACAGTGGCTACCCGTGTGCTGGGACCCAAAAGAGCTGCAATGCTGGGACCCACTCAGGGAGCGTGGCTGTGCTGTGGCCTGCAAGGGGCTCCTGTGGCTGTGGACAAATGCCCGTTAGACCCGGGGGCATCTCACAGTGCCCCCACCCTCCCCTGGCAGCGTTCAGAGTCCCGGCCACTCTTTCCCAACATGAGTTCTGCACACACTTGGCCCCCTACCCTCTGGGTCGCCAGGGGGCTTAAGTGTGACTCGTTCCGGATGCGATGCAGCGGCCACGCAGGAGCCAGGGGCTGGTGTGGAGGGGGCAGGGGGCCGTGGAGAGCAGGCCGCTGGGCAAGCAGCTGCCCACCCTCTGTCCTGACGCGTTTCCCCAGGCGCCGCCCACGGTCCTGGGCAGCTGAGCATCCAGGATGGCGCTGGAGCGGGGCTGCCAGCTTGCTCATCGCGGGTGAGGCTGTGTTTAATGTGGCGAAGGCAGGCGTCACCAGGTGCCAACTTTGTAGGTCGGATGCTGCAGGTGGCAAGAGCCAGCCTGTGACTCGGCATTCTGGAGGCGAATGGCTAATGCGACCGACCTCTGACCCCAGACAGTTCTCCGGAAAAATTTGTTTGGAAGAGACAGGTGGAAGTCCTCTCGAGGTTGAATTTGGTTCTATCGGAAAGCCGCGCTCGGGGCACTGTGGCTCTCTAGCAGTCGGTCTGTTTCCCCTTCGTTCCCATCCACCCCTTGCTCCTTTCTCCACCCCCACCCCGTTCCCCCTTCCTTTTACACCAGTCTAGTCTATAACATGTGCTTTTATGTTTTATTATCACCTGTCACCCATCATCCCACCACCACCATCCTCACAGGCACACACTTAAAAGGCCGAGTGTTACAGGTTGAAAACAACACGTCTTTGGGAAGAGGGGCACCTGGTCTAAGATGCCAGTCTGGGCCCAGCCGGCATGGCTCAGAGCTTGAGCATTGACCTATGAGCCAGGAGGTCACGGTTTGATTCCCAGTCAGGGCAGATGCCGGGGTTGGGGGCTCGATCCCCAGTAGGGGGTGTGCAGGAGGCAGCCGGTGGATGTCTCTCACTGATATTTCTCCCTCTCTCTCCTTCTCTCTTCCTCTCCCTCTTTCAAATCAATAAGAACATTTTTTTTTTTTAAGATGCTAGCTTTGGAATCAAGCCAGAGTTATGGGATTATTTGTATTTTCCGATTACTCAGGCCCATCCTACTAACTGTGAGGTGTGTACCCAAAACGTCAGCCTGGGCCTCAGTCACCGTGTGCCCCTAAAATCTTTTCTGGTGCAAAGTACAAGGTAAGAGTAAGCCAAGTCAATACATTCCCAACACATGCACTTGAACACGGCCGTGCTTTCAAAGGACTTCTTTTAAACATGCGGCTCCATTAGGGACCCGTCACACAGGAGTGCGGGCCCTGGAAAAGGGCTGGAGGGACGGACAATAGAGCCCCTCAAATTGCTGCTCTTCACACACAGCCTCTTAATGGCTTTCTGAAGGCCACCGACACAGGCAGGGAGCGTGACGAGCCGTTTACACCTGTGGGGTGCGATGCCATCTCCCAGCCGGAGAGCCACCCGAAGCGCGGCCTGGCAGCGAGCAGGTGCCCCCCAGAGGTGGGTCAGCATCCAGTTCTGCAGATGAGGGAGGCTGCCCTGGCCGATGGCTGATGGCTGATGGCTGATGGCTAATGGCTGATGGCTAATGCCATCTCAGCTCATGTCTGTCCTGGAAAGAAAGTCCAAACCGGAGAGGAGGTGGAAGAGTTGGTTACATTTGAGCCAAGCCTGAGGGCCGAACCCAGAAGCAGAAATCTCGAAGGACTAAGGAATATGAGGGATTGCAGTTCATTCTGTACATTAACCTCGAAGGGGAGGGGTGAGGGAAGGTACATGGAATCTATTGGTGGTAGATTAGGGAGGCAGGTAGGGAGGGACATGGAGGGACACACCCTTCGTTTCCCCTGTGGGTGCAGGATAATTCACATTTAAGGCCCACAGTTTACAGAGGCAGGTGGGGGAGAGAGAGAGCGAGCAATGAGGAATGTTGGGGTTGCCCCGCCCGGGCACGGGGTGTTACCTCTGCAGGTCTGGAGAAGGGGCTGTTCTGACATTTTAAAAGTATGTCATCCTAGAAGCACAAGAACAACAGACAGGCTGGCCCAAGGGGAAGGGGAGCCTCTTACTAAGTTACGGGCCTGGGATGTGACTACCTCCGTGGCCCGCCCTGTGTGGAGGTGTGTTCACACACCCGGGGGGTTACTTCTGGTCCCTGAGCTTGTCAGGCCTCCTTTTCACTCACTGGTTGGTGGCGGGGTAGGGGTGGGGAACGAGTCCTCTTCTTTTAGCAAGTTTTTAAGCTCATGAGGGACATGTCCGGTCAGGTTCAGCATCCTCCGCACAGCCTGGAACCAGACACCGGGGATGCCTGCGAGGGTCTGCTACTGGGCAGGGCTAGAAGGTGTGTGGTCACGGGACAGGCGGGCAGAGTGCACCCCGGCCTGCGGAAATGGGGTGATGTCAGCCTCAGGCAAAGACCCAAGTTATTTCCTTCCCCAGGAACATGGCCTTTCTCTCACTTTTCTAAACTTGTCTTTAAACGGTCCCTGAGCTTGTCAGGCCTTCCCCAGGAGCATGGCCTTTCTCTCACTTTTCTAAACTTGTCTTTAAAGTGTGGTTTACCCACGGAACAGTGCACGTGTGTGTAAGCGTGTCGCACTGGGCACCTGTGTAACCAGCAGCCGGATCAGGAGACTGAATATCCGGAACCTCGGGGCTCCCTGTCCCTGGTCCCACCAAGTTCAGGGCCAGCCTGACTGCTGATCATACAGGAGTTCCGCCTCTTCTTTAACTTCGTGTGAGGGAGAGGATATAATCTGTGCCTTCCTTATGCCTTGCTTCTTTCTTAAAAACTTTATTGATGGGAGGGAGGGAGGGAGAGAGAGAGAGAGAGAAACATCGATTTGTTGTCCCACTTGTTTATGCGTTCACTCACTGGTTGCCTCTTGGATGTGCCCTGACTGGGCATCGAACCTGAAAGCTTGAGGTATCAGAACGACGTTCTAACCAACTGAGCTACGTGGCCAGGGCCGTGTCTTGCTTCGTTCGTTCCCACACTGTGTTGGAGGTTTGGCCGCATTTGTGTGTGTCCGTCAGACAGTTCATTCTCGTTCTGTTGCCAGCCGGACGCCCCAGTCTGTCTGTCTGTCTGTCTGTCCTACTGAGAGTGAGCAGTGAAGTACGTCCGGTTTGGGGCACTGTTCTTCCTCATGTGGGGCCATTCTGGCTTGTGCTCTTTGTCGAATGTGAATGTGGCCATTCAAGCACATACTTGGGCAGGAGAAGCTTTGTTGCAAGACTTAGTTCATCCTGAAAGGGTGACTCTACCATTGTCACCTCCCCTCCGGGGACGGGAGCTCAGGCAGTGCCGCGTCTTTGCCACCATTTGGTGTTTTCGTGTTTGACACTTCTGTCATGTCTGCCTTTTCTTTTCCCCCCCTCCTCTCTCCTCCTCTCACGTCACCTCTAGAAATATGGCCGTTTGGTTTTTGACAAAGATGGAAAGGCAATTCAATGGGGACAAGGAAGTCTGTTTAACGAATGGTTTTAATTGGTCTTCGATGTGCAAAAAATGAGCCTGGACCTAAACTTTAGCCCTCGTACATGTTGTTTGCCAACGTGCACGGGGTATTCACAAAGACTGTGTTAGCCACAAAATCTCAGTAGAGCCCCCCAGCAGGACTGAAAGGCCACTTCCGAGGACTTCAGTTAAATTAGCAGGAAAAGGCCGTCAGCTCCTGGGCCAGGGCCTTCTCTGCTGCTGTTCAGAGCTGTATCCCCGGAGCCTGGGTGGTGCTTGCCACCAGGTTTTTGAATGAAAACTAGTCAGGCCGAGCAGAGAGGGGCAGCCAGGGGGAACTAGCAGAGGGCGCGGAAGCGCAGCTGCTGTCCTCTGAAAGTCACGCTGGGCGTTCCCGCTCTGCCCAACTGCTCTGCGCCACGGCCTCCGCGAGGTCCCAGGCCCTGCCTTTGTCCTGCTCTGTCTGGTCCTTCTGTCGGCTGTTAGTCCCCCTGGTCCCATGACGACGATTGTAATAATAACAGCGTTAATAGCAATTATAATCATGGTAATGAGGCTGCGTCTGACTGACTTTGTACCAACCGTTGTTCTCAGCCCCGTATATACTTTCACTCCCTAGTGCTCACATCAGTCCATACGGTAGACGCTATTATTCCCCATTTAAGATAGGGAAACTGAGGCAGAGAGAGGCAGTAACTTGTCCACAGTTATGTAGCTACTAGTTGGTGGAGGCAGGAGCTGGACCCTGGTGTAGCCCGTCATCTGTGCTCGCCATCGACGATGTGCTGTAAGTCCCGGGACTTCATTTTCACGATCAAGGCAGGGTGAGGGGGGCAGCTGGGGTCACACGGTTGCCCTGGTCACAGAGCAGCCTGGGAAAGTGACTAACCAGCAGTGGGAAGAGGACAGCTTTAGAGACACCGTGATCCATGCCTCAGAGCTGGGCATATGGCCACCAGAACAGAACGCGGTCCCTAAAGCAAGGGAGGTGGGGACTCGCAGCCGGCGTCGATGAATAACACTCCTGCCACATTAAAAAGGAATCCATTCACTTGCAAATTAAAATGCAATTTTCAAAATAACTTGGGTTAAAGAGAAAATTGAAAACAAAATTAAAAACTATTTAGAAGGAATTGAGAATGGCTGAACCACAGCGGACCCGGCCCCCCTTCCCCGCAAGAGGAGAAATCTACAGAGAAAAATAACCCATAGACAGAATGGAAGGGGTGATCTGAGGACTACACACAAAAACCAGCCCGAAAACAGGCCCCAGCCTTCACAGGCGTGCTTTCAAAATTTAAGAATTAGGTGATACCTATATTATACTTATACTAATGACCTGGTGCACGGATTGGTGCACATTAAAAGGAAATTACTTAGGAGGTGGCCAGCGGGGCGGGACTGGGGGAGAAGGGCCGGACACGCCCTGAAGCCAACCTCCTGCGGTCCCTCCCCGGCAGCATCTGCAGAGTGAGCAGGGTTCCTCTGGCAGGTGGGGTCCCTCTGTCTGGCCTGCGGGGGATCGGGCAGAAACCGGCTCTCTGACATCCCCTGCGGGGTCCCGGAGTGTGAGAGGGCACTCTGCAAAGTTGCTGTCATACAGGGTGTATAGCACAAACGCAAGTGTGCAGTAAACCAGATTCGGCAACAATATAACCAACAGCCGAAGGTGGAATCATGCGGCCCCACAAGGAATCAGGCTCCCTCCTCTCTGGTTTTGGGGTGTGTCACCCGAGAACCGCCGCTGCCAAGTCACTACAGCTCGGCAGCTCCTGCGTTGAGTGTCTGCCCCCTGGTGGTCAGTGCACGTCATAGTCACCAGTCGGATGGTCGGTCACTTAGCATATTAGCCTTTTATATAGAGATAAGCTATTCCGCAGGAGAGAAAAAGATGGCTTTCAACTCCTTCAATGAAGCTAGCATAACTCTGATACTATGTCCAGGCAAGACTAGCGCAAAAAAGATATTTAGGCCATCCCACTTATGAACATGGTAGGAAAAATCCCAACTAAAACCTTAATGAAGAAAATACAGCAATGGATCAGAAGACCACAATTGTCCTAGGAAAGAAGAGGCGGCCAACTTTAGGGAACTAATTCCCTAAAATGACAGTGAAGTGAGAAAATGACACGGCTGTTCCTCCACCCGACCTCCCGTGTTCTTCCTAAATTGCAGGGGCTGGAAGCCAGCGAGCCACAGTTCCCAATGGTCTTGCAACAGGGTCCCGTTTCCTGTTGCGAGTGAGAGGTACTCACTAGTCTGCTAAATGGAAGAACTCTGGACCAGAGATATGGGCATGACCACTGAGTAGTCGAGCAGGCCACAGAGAGCCTGGCGCTGTGAGCATCCGTGTGCCAGCATCCGTGTGCGCGGCCATGGTGGGAATGTGGTCATGCCCAGGGAGGCCTCCTGGAGCTCTGCAAGGTCACTTCTACAGCCAGAGGGGGTGCCCATCTGGGCACAGGGTTAGGTACGGAGCACTCCCCCTGAAGGTAACCTCCGTCGACTGAGGCAACGGGGTTGAAATGGAGGAAGGCCTTTCCGAGAATTCCAAGGCGGTTCTGTTTGTCTCTGTGTGCACGCCTGAGTGCCAGTGTGTGCAGAACAGGCCTCACAGTTTTCCGCGCGGCACGCGATACAGTGAACTCGGGTTTCCTTGGGACTTGCAGATAACCGTTGTGGAGAGGCGCCTCATTTGCTTAAATAGGGTGGTGACGTGTGGGCGCATCTGGCTCTGTTTGGGATAGTTCTGTGTTAATTAGTTGGAAAACAAAAGAGAGCGACATGGGGGGCTCGGGTGTCGGCAGGTGATAACCGGCACGGTCCCTTATTGACACCGAACGCCTTCATGGCAGACACCGCGCCAGTTGCTTTACAAACATCACCCAACTCCATCTGTGCTGTGTTGATTTAGTCAGTGGATTTTAGAGGAGGGGGGACCGTGTGAGGACCCTGAGCTACGTCAGGGGAGCCTGTGATTAATAAACTAGACTCGCGCTCTGCCCTCGTGAACTTGAAATGTGCTGGGGAAGAAAGACAGGAAAACATGATGGAGACCAACACGGAGCAAACACGCCCCACCGTGTCTCCCACGAGCCACACTACTAACACCTGGACCCCCAAAGTGCGGGGAGCCTCTCTCTCTGGACCCCAAAAGTAAATGGGGAAGGCCCCCCAGTCGGTGAGCGCCCTTCACCCCACCTTTTTCCTGGGTCTTCCAGCATCTCCTAGTTTGGACTCAAGGCAACTGACCACCTGGAACCACACACGGTGTGTGACGGAAATAGTCCCACGGGAAGCCCCCCAGCTCTGGTCTGGGGACTGCGGCCAGAGGGGGCGAGGGACAGCCCCCCTCCTGGTGGCTGTTGCTGCTCTCTTGCCCCCACAGAAACGGTGACCCCAGGACCGCAGATGTCCCTGGCAGGAAGCAGGAGGCCGGGAAGGGGACTATTTCAACCGCCGATGAAAAGAGCAGGGACTGTCCGTATAGAAGTCCACGTCCCCTGGAAACGTCCAGTAGGAATGGGGATCAAAGAAAGCCATTCTCAGATGAAGGAACGCTCATGAGGAGGTGCTCTCACTCGCTTACTTGGTTTCTCTACCTGCCCAGAACTCGCACAGATGAAATCAGCAATGGCCTGATCATGGGTGTTGCTAGTTCATCCTTGTCCTTAAAAATACCATGACGTCTTTCAGACTTCGACGTCTGGCCATCTTAGGAGCCAGCTTTCACTGGCATACCTGCAGGCCACCCCCTAGCCCTGGGCTGGTGAGAGAGGCAGGCGGGGACTTGGAGAAACAAACCCATTCACCGGTGAGAGTGGTTTTATAGCAGTGAGCCGGCCAGGGACATCAGTCCAGCTTCTCCGTGTGTGTTTTTTGTTTGTTTGTTTGTTCATTTTTTGTTTTTGTTTTTTCAGACAGGCATTTATCATACGTTGATTACATTTTATGACCAATTGAAGCTTTTATGTTTCATTTCTATACTAATTTGCCTTTATTGCAGTCATTCCGTGAAGGGAAAATGGCAAGCTAACTGTGAGTAAACAGCAAGGAACAGAGTTCATTCAATCACATCGCAGACACGTGCTCCCTTCCAAGAGCCGACCACCTATGCTGTGCATGTCTAAACGTTCACTAACTAATTCACTGGGGTGCTGTGCCGTGAGGTGTGACAAATGAGAGTGGGGGTGACCATCGCCACAACAGCCATAGAACATTTCCCCCCAGAGACATCCCATGGCCCTTGTAGGCGATAGCCCTCGTCGTCTGGCCACAGGCAGCCGCGGACCCGCGTCCCGGGAACAGATGGAGTCCTGTGTGAAGTCCTCTCTCAGGTCTGGCTTAGCACACGTACACGTGGCACAATATTTCTGCTGTGTATCCGTGTCACTGTGTGTCAGCAGTTCTTCATTTTATTGCTACAGGTAGTCCACCTCATGGGTGTGCTAGACTTTGTTTATCCACTCGCCTGCTCATGGACATTTGGGTTGTTTCCTACGTGAGGCTATTATGAATGCAAGTGCTTTAAATATTGGAAATCAGTTATTTTGTGGACATAGTCTTTCATTTCTCTTGGGTAATATCTATACATGAAATTTCTGTTTAGGCCGTAGGATAAGTGTTTGCTCAACTATTAAGAAATGATCAAACTGCTCTCCAGTATGGTTGCATACTCCAGAAATTGGTTCATTTCATCTAAGTTATCATACCTGTGGGAATAGAGTTTTTCATAATATCCTCTTAATGTCCCTGAAATCAGTAGTCATGGCCTCCCTTTCATCTCCGATGTCAGTAATCTGTGTGTTCTTTCTTCTTCTTAATCAGCCTCGCTAGAGATTAATCAATATTATTGATCTTTTCAAAGAAGCAGCTTTTTGGTTTCTTGATTTTTCTCTACTGATTTCCTGTTTTCAGTTTGGCTGATTTCTATCCCAGTTTGTGCCATCTATTTGCTACTGCTTCCTTTGGGTTTAATTTACTTTTCTTTCTCTAGTTTCCTCAGGTGAAAACGGAGATTATTGATTTTAGATGTTCTTTCCGAATACATAGATTCAATGTTAAAAAGTTCCTTCTTATCACTGCTTTTGCTGCATCCCACAAGTTTTGATAAGTTATATTTTCACTTTCTATTAGTCAAAGATGTGTGTTAATATCTCTTGAGACTTTTTCCTCTGATCCGTGGGTTGGTCAGAGTGTGTTGTTTAATCTCCAGGTATTGGGGGATTTTGCAGAGTCTCCCTGTTATTGATTTCTAGTTTAATCCTATTGTGGGCTGAGAGCAGACGTTATTATGTCCATTCTTTTAAACCTGTGGAGGTGTGCTTTATGACTTAGAATTTGATCTGCTGTGGTGAGCAGGGCCGAAGAAGCATGAGTAGTCTGCGGTTGTCGGAGCAAGTATTCCGTGGATGTCAATTTGCACCAGCTGATGGATGGTCTGCTCCGTGCACCTGTGTCCTCCCTGACCCGCCTGTTGGCTCCGTCCCTTTCTGATGGAAATGGTGTTCCAGTCCCCACGACCAGGGCAGAGAAAGCCGTTCCTCCTGGTAGTTCTAGCAGATTTTGCCCCACATGTTTTAACACTTTGTTTTCAAGTGCATACACATCAAGGATTGTTGTGTCTTCTTGGAGAATTGACCCTTTTATCAGCATTTAATGTCCTTTTAAAAATCTCCGATCATTTATTTCCCTGGCTCTGAAGTCTGCTTTGTCTGAGATTAACGCAGCTCCTTCAGCTTCCCTTTGATGTGTTAGTCTCGTTGAACGCTCCATCCCTTTAACGTTTAGACTCTCTGAGTCTTTATATTGAAAGGGGGTTACCTGTAGACAATGGATAGTGGGTCTTGTTTTTATCCACTCTGACAAGCTCTGTCTTTTAATTGGAGTATTTTCACCGTTGACGTTTAAAGTGATTATTGATAGTGAGTGTCTTAGTCTGCACAGGCTGCTATAGCCAAATGCCACCGACAGAATGACTCCACGGCTGACATCAGCCCAGCTGCACCGACCAGCACCCCAGCCCTAGTGCCGACCCATCAGTAGGGATCAGGACCCTGGCCGTGACTCTAGCTCCCCCTGTCACCATGATGAATGACTTCCCCCAGGTGACCCATCAGGGAGCCAGGTCTTTGAGTATTAGCTCCCCAGTGTCTCGGGGCCCGGGCCACTCCCTTAACTAATAAACCCTCACTTTCCGCGCTGCAAACTCCTGTTCGTGTCTTATTGGGCTTTGATGCGTGCGGGCAAATAGACCCCTTCAGTCCAGTAACAATTCTGGCGCCCAAATCATTGATCATGGTGACGAAGGGAGCTAGGGTCACGGTCAGGGTCCGGATCCCTACTGCTCGGTAGGTCCTAGGGTAGGGGGTAGCTGATCGGCGCAGCTGGTCGCGATGCCAGCCTTGGCTTCATGTGGTCTGATTTCACTGCTTTTCTGGGCCTGGAGCTGAGTCACCACGGAGGCCTCGATGCTTCTCTAGTTTTACTGAAGCTCCATCTCCGTGGTCCACAGACCCGGGGCTTCGTTCCTAAAATTATTTGATGCCACCAGAGCCTCATTGTCCTGAGGGCTCGTTCTCCGAGGGAGAAGCAGGCAGGCGAGGCGGGTGCTGCAGGAGGCCCGCCTGAATCCAAAGGAAAGAAAGGAGCAAAGGGCGCATTAACGAAGGGAAGTTTCTGCGCGGTTACACTGGTGTCCTTCTTATCTCTCACGCTGCCTCTGATGAGCTGCTTCCTAGACATGGTCTTGGCCTTGCAGCTGTTGGAGCTGCGGACCACTGGCATTAGAACGGAGCCATGGATGTGGCTGTCAGGTGCGGAGGCGAGGATGCGCCTGTGTCCCTGGGCGGGACCTTCGCAAGTGCCTCAGCTTCCTCCCGGACTCAGGGGAGACTGCGGGTCTGGGGGGGCTGCAGCTGGTTCACTGCTGTTCTCTCAGCGGAGACCCCTCCTCCCTCCCCCCCCCCGCCCCCCCGAGCAGGCCTGGGTTGGGAAGATGCTCTGAGGGAATTTCACGTGATGCCTCTTCCCTCTTCCTGCCTGAGACCGGAAGGGATTTTTCTTGGCTCTTCAAGGTGAGACCTCTGTGGTGTTGGAAATAAAATCCACTCGGCTGTCCCCTAGCCCCATGCAGTCCCCAGGACTTGCTCACTCTCATGCTTGTCCACACTCGGCCCTGCCAGTTGCCATCACCACCACTGAAGCTCTGCTGCCAGTTTATGGCGCGAGCGGCTTCTGCTTCAATGGCTGTATTCTCCTTCCTCCCCTTTCAGGTGGAGGTTTGTCCTGTGACCTCCATTCTCTGATGAGTCTAACAAAAGGCATTGATTTTTCACTTTGTTCGCGTTTTTTTTATCTATATATGTAAGAATGGGCGTGATTACTTTCAAGCACTTTACACATCAAAGCTGAAATTGGAAGTCTCAAGTCTTGCTTTTTTATCCAGTCTGACAATTTGCTTTTAATTGGTGCCTTTAGACCACTTACGTTTTATATTAAATTCTGTAATCTTGCCATTTGTTGCCCTCCCATACATTCTCAGTTCTTTTTTATTTTTCTGGATTCTTTTTGATTGAGTACTTTTTAGCATTTTACTTTATCCTTTCTATAGACATTATCTATACCTGTGTATTTTCTTTAAAGGCTGGGTGAGGATTTGTGATACGCACATTTAATGGACTGCAGTCTGTCTTAAAGTAGGTATCAACTCAGTAAAGCTATAAAGGTATGTTTCTATTTCCCCTCCTGTCTTTAGTGTTATTATTGTTCTACACATTATCTGTACAAATGTTACAAACTCCACAAAGCATTACTATTAATTTTGCTTTAAACCGTCAATGTCTTTTTTTTAACTTTATTTTTTAGAGCTGTTTTAGGTTCACAGCAAAATTAAGAGGAAGGTACAGAGATTCCTCATCTGTCCCCTGCTCCCCGACAGGCACAGCCACCCCCACTAGCAACACCCCCCACAGAATGGGACATTTGTTACAATCGATGAACCTATGTTAACACGTCATGATCATCCAAAGGCCATAGTATACCATGGGGTTCGCTCTTGGTGTTGTACATGCTATGTAGGCTGGGACGAATGTATAATGACTTGTATCCATCATTATGATGTCATACAGAGTAGTTTCACTGCCTTAAAAATTCTCTGTGCTCCACCTCGTCACCCCTCCCGCCCCAACCTCTGCAGCCACTGAGTTTTTATTATCTCCATAGTTTTGTCTTTTCCAAACTGTCATAGAGTTGGAATCCCACGGTAAGTAGCCTTCTCTGAGCGGCTTCTTTCACTTGGCGACATGCATTGCAGGCTCCTCGTGTCTCTTCGTGGCTTGATAGTTCATTTCTGTGTAGCACTGAGTGGTGTTCCATCGTCTGGTTGGACCCAGTGTATTTATCCATTCATCTACTGAAGGAAGTCTCGGGTGCTTCAAAGTTCTGGAATTATGAATGAGCTGCTGTAAACATCTGTGTGTAGGTTTTTGTGTAGATGTAGGTTTTTAACTCCTTTGGGTAAGTGTGACCACTGGACCATGCGTGAAAAGTATGTTTAGTTTTGTGAGAAACCTCCAGCTGTCTCCCAGGAGCCAGTCTGCATCCCACCAGCAGTGGGTGAGAGTTCTTGTTGCTCCGCATCCTCACCAGCAATCGATGTCCGTGCTCTGGCTTTTGGTCATTCTAATAAGGGTCATGGTAGCTCATTATTGTTCCGGTTTGCATTTTCCTGATGGCATTTGATGTGGAGCATCTTTTCATATGTTTATCTGCCCTCTATATGTCTTCTGTGGGGAGGTGTCTTTAAGGACTTTGGCCCATCTTTTTTCTTCTTTTTTAAAATATATTTTTATTGGTTTCAGAGAGGAAGGGAGAGGGAGAGAGAGATAGAAACATCAATGATGAGAGAGAATCATTGGTCAGCTGCCTCCTGGGGATCAAGCATGCAACTTGGACATGTAACCTAACTGGGAATCAAACCGTGACCTCCTGGCTCGTAGGTGGACGCTCAGTCATTAGCCATGCTGGCTGGGCTGGCCCATCTTTTAATTGTGTTGTTTGCTTTCTTATTGAGTTTTCAGAGTCCTTTTTTTATTTTGAATAGAAGCCTTTGATAAGTTCTGTGTTTTGCAAATATTTTCTCCCAGTCTGCAGCTTATTTTCTCATTCTCTTGTCATTATCTTTAGCAGAGAAGACATTTTTAATTTTAATGAAGTCCAGCTTATCAACTATTTCTTTCAAGGATAGTGCTTTTTGCCCAGCTGGTGTGGCTCAGTGGTTGAACATCAACCCAGGAACCAAGAGGTCACTGGTTTGATTCCCAGTCAGGGCACATGCCTGGGATGTGGGCTTGATCCCCAGTAAGGGTGTGCAGGAGGTAGCCAATCGATGTTTCAATCTCTCTATTCCTCTTCCTTCTTCTCTCTCTAAAATCAATAAAAACATATTTTTTAAAAAGAATTGTGCTTTTGGTGTTGTATCAAAAAAGTCATCACTGTAACCAAAGCTACCTAAGTTTATCATATGTTATCTTCTAGGAGGTTTACAGGTGTGTGCTTATGTTTAGGTCTGTGATCAATTTTGAGTTAATTTTTGTAAAGGGTGTAAAAGCTGTGTTTAGAGTGATTGTGTGTGTGTGTGTGTGTGTGTGTGTGTATGTGGATGTTCAATTGTTCCGGTATAATTTGCTGGAAAAACTATCTTTGGTCCATTGTATTGCCTTTGCTTCTTTGTCAGAGATTATTTGACAGTATTTCTATGGGTCTTTTTCTGGGCTTTCTGTTCTCTTCCATTGAATTATTTGTTTATTCAGTCACTAATACCACACTGGCTCAATTACTGTAGATTCACAGTAAGTCTCTACATTAAGTAGTTTCAATCCTCTAACTTTGTTCTTCACCTTCAAAATCATATTAGTTGTTCTGAGTTTTTAGACTCTCCATCTAAACTTTAGAATCAGCTTGTTGATATCCACAAAATAAGTTTCTGAAATTTTGATTGGGATCGCATTGAATCTGTAGATCAAGTAAGACAAGCACTTAATCCAAATATTGAGTCCTTCTATCAATGAACATGGAATATCAATTCATTTACTTAATTCTTTTATTGTATTCATCAGAGATATATAGATGTTATACGTATTTTGTTAGATTAATTCCTATTTCATTTTGGGGTCTGCTGCTATAAATGGTACTGGATTTTTTAAATTATAAATTCTACTTATCCAGTGCTAGTATATAAGAAAGTGATAGATTTTTATTAACCTTGTATCCTGTAACCTTTCTATAATCACTTGATAATTCCAGGAGGTTTTTATTATTGTTGATTCTTTCAGATTTTCTACATATATGGTCATGTTATCTCTGGAAAAGACGGTTTTATTTCTTCCTTCCCAATCTGTTTACATTTATTTTATTTTCTTATCTCATTGCATCATCTAGAACTTGCAGTACAATGGTGAAAAGGAATGGTGAGAGGGGACATCCTTGCCTGGTTCCTGATCTTGGTAGGAAAGTTTTGAGTTTTTCACCACTAAGTATGATGTGAGCTTTAGGTTCTTTATAAATATTCTTCAAGTTGAGAAAGTTCTTCTCTATTCCTAGTTCACTGAGAGATTTTATCATGAGTGGGTATTGGCTCTTGTGAAATGCTTTTTCTGCTACTGATATGATCATGTGATTCTTTTTTTCTTAGCCTGTTGATGTGATGAGTTATGTTAATTGATTTTTGAATGGTGAACCAGCCAGCATTGCATACCTAGGATAGATCTCAGCTGATCATGGTGTATAATTCTTTTTATGCATTGTTGGATTTGATTTGCTGATTTTTGTTGAGGATTTTTGCATCTATGTTCATGATTTTCATTGCTCTATAGTTATATTTTCTTCTTGTGTCTTTGTCTGGCTTTGATATTAGGGTAATGCTGGCTTCATGTAATAAGTTAGGAAGTAGTCCCTTGGCCTATATTCTCTGAGATTGTAGAAAATTGCTATAATTTCTTCCTTAAATATTTAATAGAATTCACCTTGTCCTTTCTGTTTTGGAAGGTTATTAATTGTTGATTAAAATTTTATTAGATATAGTCCTATTTAAACTGTACATTTGTTATCACAATAAATTGTGTCTTTCAAGGAGTGGTCAATTTTATATAGATTATAAAATTTGTAGAAATAGAATTATTCATAGTGTTCCTATATTGCTGTTGATGCCTTTGTGTAGATCTGAGTTTTCATCTTGTATCATTTTCTTTCAGTGTAAAGAACTTCCTTTATTGTTTCTTATAATATAGATTTGCTGGTAGTGAATTTTCTTTTTGTCTATTTGAAAATTTTTCTGTTTCATCTTGATTTTCTTAAAATCCTCACTCGAATATATGTTTTTTATTGATTTTAGAGAGAGAGGAGGAGAAGAAGAAAGAGAGAGAGAAACATCAATGTGAAAGAGAAACATTATTTGGTTGTCTCCTGTACCCACCCCGACCAGTGATTGAAACCGAACCCTGGGTGTGTGTCCTAACCTGAATTGAACCCAACAACTTTCTGAATAATATTCCAATCAACTGAGCCACACTGGCCAGGGCTCACCTTGATTTTTGAAAGATATTTTCCTGATATAGAATTCTATGTGGATATCTTCTTTATTACTTATTGTAAAGATGTGTTTCATTGCCTTCTTTCTTCCTGTATTTTATCTTTGTTCCCTGCATGTGTTGTTTCTGTCTTTTTCCCCCTAGATCAGCGGTTCTCAACCTGTGGGTCGCGACCCTTTGGGGGTCGAACGACCCTTTCACAGGGGTCACCTAAGACCATCGGAAAACACATATATAATTACATATTGTTTCTGTGATTAATCACAATGCTTTAGTTATGTTCAATTTGTAACAATGAAAATACATCCTGCATATCAGATATTTACATTACGATTCATAACAGTAGCAAAATTACAGTGATGAAGTAGCAACGAAAATAATTTTATGGTTGGGGGTCACCACAACATGAGGAACTATATTAAAGGGTCGAGGCATTAGGAAGGTTGAGAACCACTGCCCTAGATCCTTTTCAGATTGCCCCTTTATTTTTGGATTTTAGCTGTTTGATTATGATATGTTTTATGTGACTTATGTGTATATGTTTATCCTTGTGGCTTATTGAGTTTCTTAGATGTGTGGGATAATGGTTTACATAAAATTCAGAAAAACTTTGACCAGTTTTTCTAAATATTTTTCTGTCCCCACCTATCTTGTGTGTTCCCGAGTCTCCAAATAACATGTCGGTCAGGCCTTCTTTCTTCACAGGTCGCTGCGGCTCCTCATCCGCTTCTGGCCTTTCTTCTCTGTTTCACTTAAGTCCACCGATCATTTCTTTAATATCAAATCTGCTGTTAATTCTTCCGGCGAATTTTGTTATTTCAGAATGTCTTTTCGAATCTCAGTTGTACTTGCCTCATTTTTTTATCTTTCCTCGTTGTGCTCATGCTTCCCTTTAAATCCTTCAGCATATTTGTACGGCTATTTCATAAAGTGATTATCTGCTAATCCCATAATCTCTGGCATTTCTGGGTCCACTTGCTGTATTTTTCTCTGGCTCATGTGACTATGCCTAGTGGTGGCTTTTTTTTATTGGATGCTAAACCTTGTGCATGTTACATTATTGAGCTTCTAGATTTCCTTGTTTTCCAAAGCGCGGTGACATTAAGCTGAGCAGGCAGCTCCGTTGCTTGCAGATCCGCCTGATCTCCGGAGGTTTGTTTTTAATTTCTCGAAGGTACGTCTTAAGGCTTTCCGTAGAGCGCGTTTAACCTCACTCCTTGGCCAGGACCATTCGGAGATCTCCTGAATGTCCCAGCTGTGCCTTGGGGTCTCTCCGCGCTGGCTGGTCTGAGCCAGGATGTGTCCCCGTCCTGAATGAGCTCTGGGACTCGCTCGACTCACTTCGCTGCGTGTGCCCTGGCCTCGTGGAGTTGCATGCTGCGCGTGTGCCGCCTAGCGCTGGTCGGTGTCTTGAGGGAACCCCTCTGCAGATTCTGAAACCCTCTCTCTCTGGAGCCTCCTCCTCCCTGGTATCCCGCCTCACATGTACCTACCGCCTCAGTTTCCCCAAACTCCAGCCTCTGCCTTCTTACCTGTGCGGCACCTTTTCCCTGCGCTCAGGTCCCCCATGCAGGAGGCCCGGGCAGCGGGCTTCCTCATTGGTTTCTCTACCCTCAGAGATGACCGTCTCTGCTGCTGGTTTCTCTACGTCTGAGAACAGTTCTTTCGAGTGTTTTATCCAGCTTTCTCGTCGTGTACGACAGGAGAGCAGGCTCAGGGGCAGCCACTCCATCGGGGCCAGAAGCAGAAGTTTATCGTAGGCCTTTCACAAAGTGAAGAGAATTAAACTGGTTTTACCCAGAAAATCAGAGAGAAGGACTCAGGGAGAGGATCCTTTCCCAATGTGATAAAAAGTTGGCGGGATGTTGGAAAAACATTTTGCTTCTAAGAAAACAGAGACCATCACTCTGGGAAAGTAGACGCTCGGCCTGCACAAGTGACGGGGTAGCCGGTGGGGAAGGTGGAGGAGCTAGTTCAGGTGAATAATTAATGCCCAGAACTCATTAACTCCACAAATTAATAATAAAAAGGAAAAATCATCCAACAAGATAGGAGTCGGTAAACTTTTTCTGTGAAGAACCAAATAGTAACTATTTTAGGCTTCACAGGATACATGTTACCTGTCACTTCGTTTTCTTTTAGGACCCTTTAGAAATGTAAAAACCACACAGCCAGTGTGGCTCAGTGGTCGAGCATTTACCCATGAACCAGGAGGTCACGGTCGGATTCCTGGTCAGAGCATGTGCCCGGGTTTCGGGCTCCATCCCCAGTAGGGGGCGGGCAGGAGGCAGCCGATCAATGATTCTCTCTCACCATTGATATGTCTATCTTGTCTCCCTCTCCCTTTCTCTCTCGAATCAATAAAACAAACAAAACAAAAACACACACATAAAAACCATTCTTAGCTCGCTGGCCAGGTAAAAGTCCACAGGCCGGATCTGGCCCATGGGGCTGCGGTTTGCCACTCTTCACAGTAGAAGAGCAGAATAAACAGCTCACAGAAAAATAAAATGGAAATTATTAATGCACATATGAGAAGATGCTCAGTCTCCCTAATAATCAGAGAAATGTGATTTAAAACGAGCAAGAGGACATTTCGCACTAATCAGATTGGTAAACATTTTAAAAGATAAGGCATAAAAGGAATTCTCGCACAGCGCCGGTAGGAGCGTCAATTAATTCAGCCACTTTGGAAAGCAATTTGTCACCAACCGAAGCAAAATTGGAATTGGAAATGCGTGTTCGCAGAGTCTCGGCGATCCCAGTTCTAGATCTATTACCTGGAGAGAGTCATGCATAATTATGGCGCCGCCTGTAATAGAAAAATAAATTGGAAACAGCCTCAGCACACACACACACACTCGTACCAACACAATTACATCTCAAAAACATAATGTTGAGTGAAAAACGCAGGCTTGCTGTGTAATATATTTACGAAAATGTTTAAAAACACACTGCAAAACACATTATGAATTATTCATAGATATCTCTCTCTGTAGGTGTAAACAAGAGAACAGTGACTGGAAAAAACACACCGAATTCCGGTGATGTTCAGATTACCTGTGCGGGGAGGACACCCCTGGAGCGGGACCCAGAGGGCAGCATTGTCTAATGTTCCCTCCCTTCCTTCCTTCCTTCCTTCCTTCCTCCCTCCCTCCCTCCCTCCCTCTCTCTCTCTCTCTCTCTCTCTTTCTTTCTTTTAAAATCCTCACCTGAAGATAAGTTTATTGATTTTAGAGAGAGGGGCAGGGAGAGAGAGACAGAGAGGGAGACACATGGATGTGAGAGAGAAACAGCAATCCGTTGCCTCCTGCCTGCGCCCTGATTAGGGATCAAACCCGCAGCCTGTCAGTGTACAGGGTGATGCTCTAACCAACTGAACCACACTGGCCCGGGCTCGTATTCCATTTCTTTTATAAAAATGTAAAGCACTTGCAACAAAATATTAGCACTCGGCAAGTCTAGACGGTGGCCGCCCGAGTATCTGTACATCACCCTCTTCATTCTTGTGTATCTGCTTCATTTCCCATGAGAGAAAGGGACAGACTAGTCTCCGTGGAACATAAAGTGCGATGAATGTCAAAAAGCCGTTTGGACTGAGACTTGCCTTGCTGCCCGGACGGCCCCTGGCTCTCTGTTCAGTGTGCGTAGGCCGCTTCCCCCAGCGTGCCTCAGTTTACCCCCCAGAAGGGGGGGGCGTGTACAGTTTTTCAAAGTGTAGGCTGCTCCTGAGTCTGACCAGCACCTGTTCACTGCAGACCAGATGAAGCAGACAACGGAAGAGGGTGTCACATGCCAGGGACCGCGGGGAGCGGAAGGCAGGGCTTGTTTGGGACGATGAGAAAGTTCTAGAAAGGGATCGTGGGGATGTACTTAACGCCGGTGAATTGTACCCTTACAAATGGTTACGATGGTAATTGTATGTGATGCATAGTTCAGTATAATTTTTTTAAATTGCTTTTCGTGTATTTAAATGATTGGACACCAACTTCAGGGGGCTCTGTGGCCCCGGGGGCCTCTGCCCTTCTGCTTTTCTGCCCTTTTTTCAAGTCGCTGTTTTCTCGATGGCCCAGCCGCTACTTCCAGCTCCTGGCAGTGTCTTCTGCAAACACCAGGGGGGCCGGGAGCGGGGGGCGACACCTCCCTCCATGCCACCCACCTCGCCAGCTGGACTGAAAGGTCCCTTCTCCGGAGGGAGAGCGGCGCTCCGCTGAGAGCAGCGCCCGGCATTGTTAAATGCTCATCACCGTGATTACGGCCATTAGGCTGCCACGCTCTAAGTAGGAGGGAGGGAAGGAGGGAGCAGGGGGGAGAGAGGCGGCCATGCATTAAGCGAGTTAAGTGGCATAGGATGTGGGGACGTGGGCCAGGGCCTGCCAGGGAAAGCGAGGATGCATTAGAGCAAATGAGCAGAGCCTGTGGGCCGAGCAGCAGCGCGGGGCGCGGGCGCACACGCCCCTCCGGCTCCCCGCGCGCTTTGTCAGCGTCCGTCAAATGGAGAGACCAGCCCGGGGCTTTTAATGCACAGTTGGGAGAATTAGTTTCAATTAGTAGAGAGACATTTTAAATCTTGAGAAATACTCAGCCTTCACAGGCTCCATTTAGCATTTCAAATCCGCATTCGGTGTTAATAGAATCATAGAATGTAACACGGAGGGGACCTTAGAAACGATCCGGGGACGCGAGATTGATCCCTGTGCCAAAGCCGGGGAGGGGCACAGGGCGGGCTCTGAGGTCAGGCTCACCCCAGCCTGGCCTGCTTTCCACCGAGACCACTGGCTTCCGTCCTCTCGCCTCCGGGTGGGCACAGGGCCACCCACGGCATTCCCAGCCGTGCAAGTGGTTGCGTGTGTGCGTGCGTGCATGTGCACTGTGTGTGTGTGTGTGTGTGTGTGTGTGTTAGTCGGTGGTATAGGCAAGAAATAACTGGCTGATGATCCCCTGGACACCCTCACCCCTTGAAGGTACCTCTACCTCTAGGGACCTTTGTTAACCCTAATCCTGACCCTGACCCTGACCCCTGAGAGTCGGGGTTCCCATCTGAGCAGAGCACAGGCACCTCCTCACTCCACCACCACAGCTGGGGGCAGAGCCGCTCCCCCAGTGTGTTTCTGAAGCTCCGAGGATGTCTGTGCCACCTACCTTGCCGGGCACATTTGAAATGGGAAACTAGACAAGAGGGTCCGATGCGTCGTGCGCCCCTAGGCTATAGGATCACTCGTCTCCCTGTGAGAACTCTGCAGGGGCAGCGCCTGCAGGTCCTGTTCTGTGGCATCTGGAAACCACTGGAGGAGAAAGCCAGCTCCAACGGGTCTCCATCACTCACATCGCGACCCCCTTTAATAATGGGGTTCACGTCTTCTTCCCTCTTTGCCCAGAGGCAGGAACGCCTGTCCTTAATCAGCAAAAGGTAATTGAGAGCCCTCACGTCGGTGGGCCAGGAAAAATGAGCTACTCATTTACCGGAGGTTTCAAGAAAATGCTTTTATCTGTTAGCCTTCCACCATATTGGGGCTGCTGGTTGGGAAGGAAACGGAGAAGTCAGCTGAGCCCCGTTTCCCCGTGGCGGCTGGTAATCACTCGCCACCGCAACCGAGGGCAGCTTTCCTCTTTGCGATGAACTAGGTGTCGTACATCGCGACCCCCTTTAATAGCGGGGTTCACGTCTTTCTCCCTCTTTGCCCAGAGGCAGGAATGCCTGTCTTTAATCAGCAAAAGGTAATTGAGCGCCCTCACGTCGGTGGGCCAGGAAGAATGAGCTACTCATTTACCGGAGGTTTCAAGAAAATGCTTTTATCTGTTAGCCTTCCACCATATTGGGGCTGCTGGTTGGGAAGGAAACGGAGAAGTCAGCGGAGCCCCGTTTCCCCGTGGCGGCTGGTAATCACTCGCCACCGCGATCAAGGGCGGCCTTCCTCTTTGCGATGAACTTAGGTGTCGCTGAGAGAGCCAAGTGCAGAAACCGGGGTGTCTGTTGGGGGCTCGGTCTCGCTGTCTGTCGGTGCGAGCTAGCTGTGAAATTTTCAGCCTGGGAGTCGTGCAGGCAAATGAAAAGCAAGACTCGATGTGGGTTTGGGTTTCATTTTGCCTGCAGGTGGCCTGGGCCCTGGCCCCATCTTCACCGTCGGACCCATTGTGTACTGCTTGCTGTAGAAGCTTCTGGATCAAAGCCACCAGCCCTTCTTGTAGCGTTTAGGGCTCACTGTCCCCTCTCTCATGCTTCCATTTGATCTCATGCAGCGGGGTCTTCAGACGGCATCCTGGGCAGGCCATCTGTGCTCTGTCCTGACCATGGGTCCTTGTGGACCGTCCACATGCCTGTCAGAGACGAGTCGGGTCATCCTGCTGGCTGTCCATGCTGGCTGTCCTGGGAATCACAGTTCCAGAAAGTTCTGTTGCTCCTTGGCAGGGATTCCTGCAGGCCAGCCTTCACCTGCTGGGTCTGTCCGACCGCCCTGAGATTCCTCGGAGGCTCTGTCCACCTCAGGGGCTGGAGTTGGGGGCCATGGGAGAGGACTTCTCTGTCCGATTTTCACTCGGCCACTTGGGTGTGGCGTGAATGACCTGGTGTCCAGCCCGACTCCACGGGGGGCGGAGGAGGGCAGGGAGCCACGGGCCATCTTCGGCGTGAATGAATTGGAAGCTGGACTTGCCTCCAGAGTTGGGTAATCACGGCCACTCCTCCCTGCCACTGGGGTGGCTGTGGGCTGGAGGGTGGCCTTGGTGACTCCGTGACAGCCGAGAGGCCTGGGGAGAGGGCCCGACAAGCCATGCTTCCGTTTTTAAAATTCTTGACCAACTGTGATCTCAGGCAGCGGGGTCTTCAGAGAGCTCATCACACCCAATTTGGGGTCTTCTGCCATCTCTGCCCCGAACACCGAGTCTTGCCACAGAGCGTGGTGCAGGCTCTTCCTTTAAGGTATTTAAAGTACCGCCGGAGGACTGGCCATCCCCTCCCTCACTCGGGCGTCTTCCTCCTCCTCCGCCTGGGGCCCAGTTTCCTGTCCCCGCCACTGACTCCTGGGGACACAGTGTCCCCTCCCAGCCCCGGCCTGGCTCCCAGGCCAGAGCCATGCTCATAGAATCTCCCAGGAGAGTAGTCAGCACAGGGCACACGCTCTTTTCATTAATCCAGCAGAAAACAAACTCGGGGAAGGTTAAGCGCAAATGGACAGATGATGCAGATGTAATGGTATCAAATTGTCACATTTCTCGTGCCCTTGGCTGTGTCTGGCGGCCTCCCCGCCTTGGGGAACCCCTCTCTGCAAACCTTGATGGGGCTCCCCTTCTGGAGCTGGATTTGGGGGACAGGGAGGACTAGGACGAGGGAGCAGGTGTGCCCGAGTGCCAGGGAGCAGGGGAGGGGCACCTGGCCAGGTGGGGGCAGGGAAGGCAGATGCAGAGCCGGCGGGGCGAGGGGCAGCTGTATGCCGTTTGCCGGGCTCAAGCCTCTCAGACACTGTGAAGCTGTGGCCTGCAAGGCGCCTTCTGAAACATCTCTTGGTTTTTGCCAATTTCTAATGGGCTCATTTCTTCATTTGTCATTCAGCACAGAGCCCCTCAGCCCTGGGACACAGTGGTCCATCAGCTACCCGCCCTGGCCTCAGGGAGATGGTGACATCATCAACCACAAGAGCTGGACGCCAAGCAGGACACGCCAATTTCTAATGGGCCCATTTCTTCATTCGTCATTCAGCACAGAGCCCCTCAGCCCTGGGGACACAGTGGTCCATCAGCCACCCGCCCTGGCCTCAGGGAGATGGTCACATCATCAACCACAAGAGCTGGACGCCAAGCAGGACACTGGCCACACTGATTTGTCACAATCTGAGGCACTTGGCTCCCTCTGGGACCCCCAGCCCAGTGCATGTCCGTGTGGGTTTCTGCCTATAAGGCTCGGCGGCAGCCTCCTTGGCTCCATAATACCTGTCTCCAAAGTTGGTTTTAGCTGCCGGTAGAAAGCTGGCCCCGTGACTGTCAGCATGGCTCTTGAGATGTGTGGGGTCAAGGACACAGAGGGCGAAAGTTGGGCCTGACCTTACCCTCCCCAGACGTGCTTTCAGAGTGGCCAGCTCAGGGCATGTTCTTGTGGCCATTACGTAAAGTCCCAGGTCTGCATGGCAGCATTGAGAAACCCGGAGGGCTTGCCTGCCTCTCCAGGGCCAAGCGGGGTGGGGGGCGGGGAGAAAGAAGGCTTTCGTAGGTGTTTCCTGTTGTCGCTCTGACAAGTCATCACCAATTTAGAGGCTAAAAGCAACACTAATGTGTCACCTTACAGATCTAGAGGCCAGAGGTCTGGGAGGGCCTCCCTGGGCTAAGGGCAGGGTGTGGGAGGGCTGCACTCCTCGGGGGCTCCGGGCTCAGGCTGGCTGCTCCCGGGCCCATCCCAGGCCTGCAGGCCACATGCATCCCTTGGCTCGTGGCCCCTTCCTCCATCTCCAGAGCCAGCAGCTGGGGCTCAGTCCTGCCCACCTGCCTCCTGCCTCCCTCGTCCCATGACCCCGAGCTCCCTGGAGCCAGACCAGCTCCCTAATGACCTGCCTTCAGTTCATCACCTGCAACCTCATCCCTCCCAAAGGGAACAGTCACAGGTTCGGGATTGGGACGCAGAGGCTGGCGTTGTGCCTGGTTGTTCAAAGGCAAGCGGAGCTCCTGGGCACCAGCGGGGCCGCATCAGGGCTGGCAGGACAGATCTCCCGGGAAGGCCTGGGCAGAGGGACAAGAGGTTGGAGATGGGACAGTGTCTTGAAAAAGAGACAAGACCTGGCAGAGATCAGCTACGGGTTGGGGGGGGGCGGGGGTGATGACAGGGAGTGTAGCAGCCCAGCAAGTGACAGCAGCAGCCGTGTCCAGAGGGCCTGGCCCTAGACAGGCTGGGGGACAGCAGCCTGCAGAGCAGAGGGAGCTGTCCCTAGTCTCTGTCTGGGAAGGAGAAAGGATGCTGGGCTGGGGACACCGCCAGACGCCGCGCCGATGGGGCCCGCGCACACAGCAGAGCCGGCGGCCGGGCCAGGGGCACACGCTGTGCTCTGAAGCCATTTTCACTTTTGTCAAAAACCCGGGGTTCCAGCCAGAAAGGAGACCTCTGGCCGGAGCGGGGCGGGGAGAGGGGGTTGGCGGTTTGGTGGGGGAGGCGGGGTGCAGGCCGTGGGCACTGCTGTCGCTGTTGCACAACACGCTCGGTTAATTTATTTGTTTGGACTTGCGCCTCTGAAATCGGTTGCATCATATGATGTGTTTTCCAGCTTATCCTGTTACATGGGCAGGGGACCTTGTATTTTTGTTTGCTCCTGGGATGTTTCCCGTCCCCAGAGCCCCATTTCGGCGGCTGGGCAGGGAGATAGCGCTTTTATAGATGGAGCTTTCTGGTGCCTCGCTTCCTCCTCCGGTTCCTCGCCCCGGTCCATCTGAACCGCAGTCACGACCGAGGTTTTCTCTTGGACTTCCACACGGGAGCAGCTCCATGCGGGCACATGTGCCCAACTTCCCCGCCCCATCCACCCCCCTGCCGTGCCCCGTCCCGGCCTTCAGCAGCCAAGTGACCAGCATCCCTGTTGGCACTGGGGATGCCGGCACAGGAGGCAGTGAGGCCCGGGGAGGACCCGGGACGCAGGGCAGGAGGCCTGCATCCCTTCTGTGGCACCTCTAGGGGTTGGTTCAGGGGATGGACCCGGCAACGCAAGACAACCATCCTGCCACCAAACCCGAAGTGCTCAGTCCCTCCCTTCACAGAAGGGGAGGCTGAGAAGCAGACAAAGCAGTTCACTCGTTCATTCCATTGGGCAAGTGTCCCTGATGTCCACCCTACGCCAAAGTGGCAGAGTGCAAACCTATGGCCCCCCACTCTCAGACAGACACCCTGACCTGAGCTCTTCTCGCCCAAAAACTGCACCAGGGTCCCGCTGCCTGCAGGTCACAGCCCCTCCCCGCCCGGCTCCCCACCGCCTGTCATTGCTCCTCAGACTCTAGCAGAGAGGTGGGTCTGGTCATCACACACACAACCCTTCACAGTCATAGGATGTCGTCCTTCCCAGAATGGCCCCTCTTCCCTCCCTTGGGTCCCCTCGTCCTATCGTCCTTTGAGACTCGGTGGAGCTACCCCCTCACCCACCCTGAGGGTCCCCCACTCCCTGTGTCACTGACCCTCTGAGTCCTTGTCTGCCCCTCCAGGCCAGTCCTGTCACATCCCATTACTATTGTCATTCTTTTAGTCATATTATTTGGACTTTTTTATTTTTTTGCTTTTATTTTTTCCAGATTTATTGACATAGAATTGACAAAAATTATATACAGGGCATCCCCAAAACATGTATACACACTTTAACAGTGGACAGCTCACTTTTGAAAATGAAATGCACTTTAATAAAAGCTGCCTTGCCCAGCTGCAGTGACTCAGTGGTTGAGCATTGACCTATGAACCAGGAGGTAACAGTTCGATTCCTGGTCAAGGCACATGCTCAGGTTGTGGGCTCGATCCCCAGTAGGGGGCGTGCAGGAGGCAACTGATCAATGATTCTCTCTCATCATTGATGTTTCTATCTCTTTCTCCCTCTCCCCTCCTCTCTGAAATCAATAAAAATATATTTTAAAAATAAATAAAATAAACACTGCCTTTATAATGATTCAAAGTGCGTGTATACACTTTTGGGGACACCCTATATATTTAAAGTGTACAATGTGATGATTTCATAAGTGTATACATTGTGAAATGACTCCCCAATCCAGTTAATGAACACATCTGTCAGCTCACTATGGCTCTTTTTTCTTTTTGAGGTGAGAACGTTTGAGATCTGCTCTCTTCGCAAATGTCGAGCCTACAATACACTATTATTAACTGTAATCACCGTGCTGTGTATTCGATCCCCATATTATAACTGGAAGTTTGTGCCCTTTGACCAACATCCCCTATTTCCTTCCCCTCCCTCCTCCCCTGGTAACTACCGGTCTACTCTCTGGTTCTATTAGTTCAACTTTTAAAAGTTCCACATATATTTGAAATTATTCAGTATTCGTCTTTCTATGTCTGGTTTATTTCACTTAGCATACGTCTTCCAGGTTCATCCAAGTCCCAAAGGGCAGGATTTTATTCTTTTTTACGGCTGAGTAATATTTCATTGTATATGTATTCACGTCTTCTCTATCCATCCATCCATCTACCCACAGACACCGGGTTGTTCCCCATCTTGGCTGCTGTGACTAAGGCTGCGGTGGACATGGGGGCCCAGATGTCAGCTCGGCGTCATGCTCTCATTCCTTTACATAAACACCCAGAAGCAGGGCTGCTGCATCGTGCAGCAGCTCTAGTTTTGATTTTTTGAGGAAACTTCATACTCTTTTCCATAATGGCTGCACTAGTTCACATTCTCACCAGTGTACAGGGATCCCAATTTCTCCACATCCTCACCAACACAGCTATCTTTTTTTTATATATTTTATTGATTTTTTACAGAGAAGAAGGGAGAGGGACAGAGAGCCAGAAACATCGATGAGAGAGATCGATCAGCGGCCTCCTGCACGCCCCCCACTGGGGACGTGCCCGCAACCAAGGCACATGCCCCTGACCGGAATCGAACCCGGGACCCCTCAGTCCGCAGGCCGACGCTCTATCCACCAAGCCAAACCGGTTCGGCCACGGCTATCTTTTATTGATGTTTTTTATAATTGCCATCCTAACAGGTGTGAGGTGATGCGTCATGGTAGTTTTGATTTGCATTTCCCCGATGATTAGTGCTAGTGAGAACAGTTTAATATACGTATGGACCATTCGTATGCTTTCTTTGGAAAAAATGTCTATTTGGGGCCTTTGCCCATTGTTTAAATCAGCGGTCACCAACCGGTGGTCCACTGGTGGTCCGTGAGGTCTGAAAGGTTGGCGACAGCTGGTTTAAATCATTTAGGTTTGCTTGGTTTTTTTTTGCTAAGTTGTGTGAGCTCCTTATATCTTTTGCAAATATTTTCTCCCATTCCACAAGTTGCCTTTTTATTTTGTTGTTTCTTTTGCTGGGCAGAAGCTTTTTAGTTTGGTGTCCCACTTGTTTTATTTTTGCTTTTATTGCCTGTGCTTTTCGTGTCAGAGCCAAGAAATCATCGCCAAGACCAATGTCAAGGAGTTTTTCCCTATGTCTTCCTCTAGGAGTTTTATGGTGTCAGTCTTGTGTTGAAGTCTTTAATCCATTTTGAGTTCATTTTTGTGTATGGTGTAAGATGAGAGTCCAATTTCATTACATTGCACATGGATACCCAGTCTTCCCAGTGCCATTTTTTGAAGAGACTGTCCTTTCCCCATTGTGTATTCTCGGTGCCCATATCAAAGCTGAGCGTATATTTGAGGATCTATTTCTGGGCCCTCTACTCTGTCTATATGTCTGTTTTTATGCCAGTACCATGCTGTGTTGATCACTATAGTTTCATAATATAGTGTGAAATCCGGAAGTGTGAGTCCTCCAGCTTTATTCTTCTTTCTCAAGACCGTGCTTTGCCCACTTGGCCTTTCATGGTTCCATATCAATTTTAGGATTGTTTAGTCTCACCAAGAAAAAAAAAAAGGAGAAGAGTCAAATAAGTAAAATTATAAAGGAAAGAGGAGTCATTGCAACTGATATCACAGAAATACAAAGGACCATAAGAGACTCCTCTGAACAATTACATGCCAACAAATGAGATAATCAAGAAATGGGTACATTCCTAAAACGATAAAACCTACCAAGAATGAATCATGAAGACATACAAAATCGGGACAGGCCAATAACGATGAGTAAGGAAATTTAAACCATGAATCAAAAACCTCCCAACACAGTAATGCCCAGGACCAGATGGCTCTATGGGTAAATCCTCCCAGTTAAAGAAGAATTTGTTTTAATCCTTCTCTGACTCTTCCAAAGAGACGAGAACACTTACAAACTCATGTTGCAAGGCCAGCAGTATTCTCACACCAAAGCCAAGTCCACAGACACTTCAAGGAAAGGAAGTTACAGGCCGATATTCCTGATGAACGTAGATGCAGAACTCCTCAAGAAAATGCCAGAAAACCGAACTCCACAGCACATGAAAAGGGTCCTACGCGATGATCAAGTGGATTGATCCCTGGGGTACAGGATGGTTCGACATACGCAAATCAGGAACGTGACACCCACGCTAACAGAGTGAAGGATAAAAATCATGTGGTTGACTAAGTGGACTTTTGGAAGTCAACCAACCTTCTATTTCTGGGATAAACCCCACTGTTTATCATGTAAAATCAGCCTTATTTGTTACTTGGCTCCATTTGCTAATATTTGCTAATGATTGCGGCATCAGTTTTTATGAGGGATATATTGGTCTGTAGTTTTATTTCCTCGTGATGCCTTTGTCAGTTCTTGAAATCAGGGGAATATGGCTTCAAAAACTGAATTGGAAAAGATCTTATACTCCTTTTTTTTCTTGAAAGATTTAGTGAAGAGTTGGTGTTATTTTTCCCTTAAGTGTTTGGTAGAACTCATCCATGCAGCCATCCTGGCTTATGCTTTATTTGGGGGAAGGTTTTAAATTACTGATTTAATTTCTTAGACATTTTTCTTTCGTTTTATTCTTTACTTAGTTTTGAATTTTTTCCAGGATTTTTTTTTTCACTTAAGTTTAAGGTTTTGAAATAAATTGTTCATAATCATCTTTTATAACCCCTTTAATTTGTGGAATTCTGTAGTGATGTCCCATCTTTAGTTCTTGATTTTGTTCTTTTCTAATATAAGATTTTCAATCTAAAATTTTCCTCTAATTTCAATATCACACTTTCATTTTGTTTTGTACTTTTTCAGTTCCATTTTTATTTTTCCTTTGAATCATGAGTTATTTAGAAGTGTGGTGTTTGATTTCTAAGTATATGAGTACTTCCCTGAGTTTTCCTGATGTTGATTTCTCATTGAACTCTGGTGTGGCCAGAGAAGATACTTTTAGGTTATTTCAATTATTTTAAATTTATTAAGAACTTTTTGTGCCTGGCACATGCTCTAACCCGGAGAATGCTGCAGGTGTGCTTGAAAAAACTGCATTTTCCTGCTATTGGTCGAGTGGATCTTTCTATGTATGTTTGAAGCCATCTGGTCTGGGCTTTATTTGGGGGGAAGGTTTTAAATTACTAATTCAGTAGCCCAGAAATTTGTTGTTTGATAGTGTTTTTCACATCTCCTATATTTTTACAGGCTTTCTGCTTATTTATTGTGTCATTTACCAGGAAAAGATGATTTAAATCAACTGTTTAAAGTATCACTGTTGAAGTATCTATTATTCTTCTCAATTCTATCAGACTTTGCTTCATTACTTTAGAGCTCGGTTTTTAGAGGCATATAAATTCATAACTACTCTTTGTCCCCGATGTATAGATTATTTCATCATTAGGAAATATTCCTCTTGGGCTTTAGTAATATTTCTCATTTTAAAGTCTATTTTGTCTGATATTAGTATAGCTACTCCAGCTTTTCTAAGATTACTGTTGCATCATATGTCTTTTTCCATTCTTTTACTTTCAATCTACTTGTGTCTTTGAATCTTAAGTGTGTCTTTCGTAGTCACCAATAAGGTAAATTTTCATTTTTATGTAGTTTACAATCCATATCTCTCAACTGGAGCATTTAGTCCATTCACATTTAATATAATTATTGATATGATTGGGTTTACATCTGGTATTTTTTAATTTGTATTCTGTATACTCATGCATTTTTGTTATTCTGTTGCTCTTTTCCTGACTTCTGTATTGTTTTAGGCAAAGTTCACATTTAATATAATTATTGATATGATTGGGTTGACATCTGGTATTTTTTAATTTGTATTCTGTATGACTCCTGCATTTTTGTTATTCCGTTGCTCTTTTCCTGACTTCTGTATTGTTTTAGGCAAATTTTCGAGGTGTCATTTTTATTTCTCTTTGTTTGTTTTTAGCTATGCTTGATTTGCTCAGTGGTTATTCTGTGGATTACAATATGCACTTTTAATTTGTCAAAATGTCTTTTAGGTAAATAATAACTTAAATTTGAGAAAGTACAGCAACCATATTGAAATATCAATTTATTTCCTCACCTCGCTTTTGTGCTATTATTCTTAAATATGTCTCATGCATTTATTTTATTTTGAGTGTTTTTGAGTGTACCTTTATATAGATTTTTTAGTGGTTGGCTTAGATATTTAATTATATACACATAGCTTATCACAGTCTGTAGGTGTCATCATTTTACTATTTCAAGTGAAGTTTTAAAAATTACCTCTTTTTCCACCCATTTACTCTTCCTTGTTTATAGTATAATTGTCTTAAATATTTCTTCTACATACATTGAAAACTGCATCAGATGGTGTTATAATTTTTCTTCAACTGTCAAACATAATTTAGAAAACTCAAGAGGAGGAAAGTCTGTCATATTGACTTGTATTTTTGCTCTTTTTGTTGCTTCTTCCTTTTTGATGTTCCAGGATTCCTTGATTTTAATCAGTTTCTTTATGTTTTGAGAACTCCCTTTAGCCATTCTTTTTCTAAAAAATATATCTTTATTGATTTCAGAGAGGAAGGAAGAGGGAAAGA
>NW_005369964.1:1743448-1754730 GCF_000412655.1 Myotis brandtii
TAGATATAGATATAGAGATATAGATATAGATATAGATATAGATATAGATATCAATAAGAGAGAATCACTGATCAGCTGCCTCCTACATGCCTCCTACTGACCATCAAGCCCACAAGCCGGGCATGTGCCCTGACGGGGAATCGAAAAGTGACCTCTTGGTTCAACCACCGAGCAACACTGGCCGAGCCCTTTTGCTATTTTTTGAGGTAGGTCAGCTGGTGACGAATCCTCTTAGCTTTACTTCCTCTCAGAATGATCTGATTTCCTCTTAATTGCTGAAGAATATTTTTCTCTGGATATAGAATTGATCTGCATTGATCATTCTTTTTCCTCAGTCCTTGAAAAAAATTCTGTCAGTTCCTTCTGGTCTCATGGTTTCTCATGAGAAATTCACCATTATTTTAATTGTCTTTTCCCCGTGTAGGTCAGATGTTGTTTCTCTCTCACTGCCTTTAATGTGTGTGTGTGTGTGTGTGTGTGTGTGCGTGCGCGCGCGCTCATGTGTTTAGTGTTCAGAAGTTTGACTATGACATGTCTTGGCATGGATTTTGTCTTTTGTTTAAATTTGTTTGGGGTTTACGTAGCTTCTTATATATGTAGACCTATGTCTTTTGCCAAATTTAGGGGCATTTCAGCTATTCTTTCTTCAAATACTTTTTCCCAGCCCCTCCTCTTTCCCCTCTCTTCCTGGGATTCCTATAACATGAATGTTGCCTCTCTCAGAGTCTCACAGGCCCCTGAAACCCTTGATCTTTAGTCTGTTTTTCAGGTTTAGTGATGCTTTTCTATGTCCTCTCCCTTCTACTGTGGAGCGTATCCATTGATATTTTTATTTTGGTTATTGTATGTGTCTATTCTATAGTTTTCATTTTTATTTTCTTGTTGTCTCCTATTTTTTTCTGAGAACTTCTGTTTCTTTGCTGAATCTTTCTATTTTTTATTTGTTTCAAGCATGCTTGAAAATGGATTTATATATTTACCTTTACAGTGAGTTTTATACTTTTATATACTTTTATGTTGCTGTTAAACATATTTTCATTTCAATGTAGCAATGTGTAGAAATACAATAATATAATTGCACAAAGGATGAGAGAAGGCCAAATAAGAATATACTGTTGTAAGATTCTTATATGTGAAGTGGTGTGATGTTAATTCAAGAAAAATGTGATTACCTATTATAGTAATCATAGAAATAATAATGAAAAGAGATATTCCTAAATATCCAAAGTAGGGGATAAATTGGGTTGCTAAATATATTTGATGAAGGCAGAAGAGGAAGATCAAAAAACAAGAACAAAAGGAACAATAGGAATTAAATAGCAAGACAGTTTATTTAACCCATAGCTACATTTGACATGAATGAATTCTATCAAAGATAAAGAAGGACATTTCATGCTAGAAGGAGCAGTTCATTACGAAGTAGTAAGCTTTGGGGGATGATGGGTGTGTTCATTTTCCTGATAGGGGCGATGGTTCACAGATGTACACATATACCAAATCCTATCAAATTGCACACTTATATGCAATTAGTTGTATGTCAATTATTATATCTCAATAAAGCTGTTCAAAAATTTATATGGGAATATAAAGGACCTAGAATAGCCAGTGCAAGCATGTAAAAGATAAACAGTGTTATTGGACTTACACCATCTGATTTCAGAAATTGCTATAATGTTAACAGTAGTCATTTCAATGTGGTATTAGCATGTAATTAGACAAATAAATCAGTAACAGAATGAAGAGTCTTGAATAGATTCACACGTATATGACCAATTGACATTTAATGAAAGCTCCAATGTAATTCCATGAAGAAAGAAAACTCTTTCCAACAAATGATGCTGGAACAACTGGATATCCATATGGGGGTTCGGGGGGATGAATCTTGACTCCAACGTCGTACCATACGAAACTTATTTTTATGTGGACCATAGACCTAAATGTAAAAAGTAAATAATTGGAAAACGTCTTTGAGACCTTGGTCTCAAACAAATTCTTAGAGAGTTTCCAAAAGGTAACCATGCAAGGAAAAAATGATAAACTGGATTTCATCGAAATTAACGATTTCTGCTCTGCTCATTAAAAGGCTCCTTTAGTAAAGTGAAAATGCAAGCAACAGGCTAGGAGAACGTATTTACAGTCTATATATTTTGAAAAGGACTTATAGTCAGAATATATTACAGAGCTCCTATAAAACAAAAGTAAAAAGATAGTTCTATAAAATATGAGCAAAAGATTGACACAGATATTCTACAAAGAAGGATATACAAATGGTGAATATGTTTGTAAAAAGATACTTAGCATTATTAGAGAAATGTAATTTAATACCATAGTTAGTTTAATCCATTTCATACCCACAGAATGACTAAAATAGAAAACGGACACTATCAAGTGTCATTGAGGATGTGGAACAATTGGGCTTCTTATAAATTGCTATGAAAGTGTGAAATGCTACAACTACTTTGGAAAATTCTTTGATAATCTCTATATATAAAAGCCTAAGTGACCATTTGACCATTTGACCGGTAGGTATGATGTGCACTGACCACCAGGGGGCAGACGCTCCAACTGGTAGGTTAGCTTGCTGCTGGGGTCCAGCCGATTGGGACTGGGCGAGATGGGCCAGACACACCCTGGGGCCCTCCCACAGTCCCTCCCTGGCCATGGTTGTGCACCGGTGGGGTCCCTTGGCATGGCCTGTGCCCTCTCAAAATCTGGGACCCCTTGGGGGATGTCCGCAGGCCAGGCCAAGGGACTCCACCAGTGCACAAATTCGTGCACTGGGCATCTAGTTTCTTATAAAAGTAATACGCACTTACCTACTGATTCAATAATTCTGCTCTTAAGTAACTTCCCTGAGACAGATGAAAACATCTATAATAATAAAAGTATAATATGCTAATTAGACTGGACAGCCGAATGACCTTCCAGACGTCCTTCCAGATGAAGCTGTGGCAGGGGGGGCTGAGGCAGAGGCAGTGAGGGGTGATCAGGCAGGCAGGCGAGCAGTTAGGGGCAATGAGGAAGGCAAGCGGAGTGGTTAGGGGTGATCAGGCAGGCAGGCAGGTGAGCAGTTAAGAGCCAGCAGTCCCGGATTGCGAGAGAGATGTCCGACTGCAGATTGGGCCTAAACCAGCAGTCAGACATCCCCAAAGGGGTCCTGGTTTGAGAGAGGGTGCAGGCCGGGCTGAGGGACCCCCCCCCCCATGCATGAATTTTGTGTGCCAGGTCTCTAGTAACACCATAAAATAGCCCTAGTTGTTTTTGCTCAGTGGTTAGAGCATCAGCCCATGGACTGAAGGGTCTTGGGTTCAGTTCTGGTGAAGGGCACATACCTGGGTTTCAGGCTCAATTTCCAGCCCCAGTCGGATGTGTGTGGGAGGAACCAATTGATGTGTCTCTCTTACATCATTGTTTCTCTCTCTTCCTGTCTCTACCCCCTCTCTTCCACTCTCTCTCTTAAAAAAAAAAAAAATCAATGGAAAGAAAATATCCTCAGGTTAGGATTAACAAAACAAAACAACAAAAACACACACCATAAAATACTTGTGAAAATGATTCATAGCATTTTTTCATAATAGCTAAATACTGGAAACAGCCCAAATGTCCATCGACAGGAGGTGGATAAACAAACTGGTTTATTCATACAGTGGAAAACTACTCTGCAGTAAAAAGGTGGCTACTACGTGCAACCACATGAATCGGTAGGATTGTGCCAAGTGAATGAACCGAAAATAGATGAGTGCCTGTCGTAGAACGCCATTCACCAGGGGTTCCACACCAGGCAAGCCTGTGACTGGCCATGTTACAGTAGTAGTTGGAGTGGGGCACATGGCGATTACCTGGGGAGACCAAAATGGTCTATGTCTTTTCCCCCCATTTTATTAAATTATCTTTCAATTGCAGTTGACATTCAGTATTATTTTGTACTAGAGGCCCAGTGCATGAAATTCATGCATGGGTAGGACCCCTAGGCCTGGCCAGTGATCAGGGCCGATCAGGTTCCCTTGCCTCCCTGTGGGCCGCCACCGTGCGGTTCACCCCCCTTCCCACCTCCCCGCCTCCTTTCCTCACCACTCACGCACTGCCACCTCACAGTTCCCTCCGCCTCCCTGCCTCCCTGCTTCCCCACCTCCTCCTTCCCTTGCTCCCTCAACTTCCCGCTGCCACTGCTGGTCGCCCACCATGTTCTGCGCCACCCCTGGTGGTCTGCGCATGTCATAGCGAGCAATCAAACTCCTGTTCTCCCTGTTGAACTCCTGAAGGGACACTTTGCATATTAGCCTTTTATATATATAGATTAGTTTCAGGTGGACAACTAGCGGTTAGATAATCATCTACTTTACCAAGTGTGCTATATCTTGATCTGAGAGCTAGGTACATAGTGTACATATTTGCCAAAATTCATCAACCAATAGACCTCAAATCTATTTGATTTGATTTTATGTAAATATCTAGAGGCCCAATGCACAAAATTCATGCAAGAGTAGGCCTTCCTTCCCCAGGCTGCCGGCACTGGCTTCCCTCCAGCACCAAGACCCAGGCTTCCCTCCTGCTGCCGGCAGGCACCTGGGACCTGGGCTTCCCTCGCAGCCCCGGCTTCATCCGGAAGGTCGCCCGGAAGGACGTTTGGTCTAATTAGCATATTACGCTTTTATTATTATACATGCCTCAATGAAAAGAGTTTTGTGGAAGAAATGCAATAATCAGGAACACTTGTTCTTCTAAAAAGAAACCATTGAAGTCCCAGCCAGGTGGCTCTGTTGGTGGGAGCGTCGTCCCGTATACCAAAAAGGTTGTGGGTTAATTCAATCCCAGTCAGGGTGCGTATGGGAGGCAACCGATCCATATCTCTCACGTCGATCTCTCTCTCTCCCCCCCCCCATCTTCTCTCTCTAAAATCAATAAAAACATAACCTTAAATGAGGATTAAAAAAAATAAAGAAAGAAAAAGAAACCATTGGACTAAGTGAAGCCACAACCAATGAAATTATAGCGAGAACTGGATAAATCAACAATCCTCACTGTCACGGAAAATATCCCTCTTTGAAACTGATTAATAGAGCAGCAGTCAAGAAAGAAAAAAGACTTAGAAGATTGGAATAACATCAACTTAAGCTCTTAAGAAAGTGAAATAGCAAACAAAGACATTCGCCTCGAGCCATTCTCCGCGTGGTAGCTTTAGGTGAGAGTTCTAAGGAGCCGTGAGGGTGAGATAAATCCTCTCGGAGAACTTGTTCCAGATAAAAGGGAAAGCTGCCCGACGCACTTTATGAGGCTGAAATAACATGTATTCCAAGTTCAGATCGGGTCAGCGTCAGAAAGAAACAGGTCAACTTCAGTTGCATAAATAGAGGCCCGATTCCAAGTAAGCTGCTAACTAACGAAGCCCGCAGAGCATGTTGAAAACGGCCCGAGTGGAGGTTGCTCTAGGCCAGTGGTCGCCAAACTCATTAGTCAACAGAGCCAAATATCAACAGTACAACGATTGAAATTTCTTTTGAGGGCCAAATTTTTTAAACTTAAACTATATAGGTAGGTACATTGTTATTAACTTAATTAGGGTACTCCTAAGCTGGCCTTTGCTAAAAACGTCCTCAATCTGATTGAGGTACGTTCGCTGAGGTCGACCCCTTCCAACTCTCCCATCCACACTCGTCTTGTATACTTGTTTCGTCTATCTCCTTTCCGAAAACCGACTTCTGCGCATGGGCCACGAAGTTTCAATCGCACTGTACGTGTGCGCCCACACGTGGTATTTTGTGGAAGAGCCACACTCAAGGGGCCCACAAGCCGCATGTGGCTCGAGAGCCGCGGTTTGCCCACCACTGCTCTGGGCGCCCAGGAAGCATCCAGCCCCGGAGAGTCTGTTGGGGAGATTTCCCATGTTGTTGGGCTGAAGGAGCAAACCACTCTCAACAGGTGGAGCAACGTCTCTGATAAAGTTCAACCTCATCGTGTGACTTTGTTGTTGTTAATCCTCACCTGAGGGCATGTGTTTCATTGATTTTTAGAGAGAGTGGAAGGGAGAGAGGGAGGCGGATGAGAGAGAGAGAGAGAAAGATGGCTACTGATTAGTAACTGAATTACAAGAGTGACCCACCATAGCACACTGGGGAAGGGACCATACCAGTGTGGACTCATGGGGCTAAGAAAACAGGAGAGAGGGCTTAAACCTCACCTTTTACATATGAAAACATAGTATTTGATAGAGGTGGAATCACAGCCAGAGAGGAAAGGATAAATTAATTTTCAGTGTAGGGAAAATTGACTCCCTTATGGCCCATCAATGTTTCTCTCTCTCTCTCTCTCTCTCTCTCTCTCTCTCTCTCTCTCTCTCTCTCTCTTTTCCTCTCTCTCTCAAATCCATAAAGATGTGTCCTTGGGTGAGGATTGAAAAAAAATCTGAAAAGCAAACAAGTGTGTGAAGAGATACTCCATTTCACTAGTAATTTTAGGGGGAAATGCAAAAATAATAAGAGGCCAATTTTGTAAAAGGATTAGCTGGGCAGTTGGAGGAGATGGGAGGGAACGGGCCCCTCGTGCACTGCTGGGGGTGGGGGACACGTGCCACACTGTCACACTCTGCCGTGTGACCCGTGACCGAACAGCCCCCTCCCTAGAACATGCACGGGGCCCGGGGTCAGGGAACAGGTGAAGGGACAACACCCGTGTCCACCGCAGGGGAGACGGGGTCCCATACCGTCGTCGGCACCGCCTGAGTCCCCGAGAATTCAGCACCAAGCAGCAGGACAGCTTTTAAGGCTGTTGACTGAAGGCAGCGAGAAGCAGGAACTCTATAGCACAACACAATGTACTTGCAACGGAAACAGCACTTACCCAAACCCGGCGGCTGCACGTTTTTCTAAATTCAGTATATATTCAAGAACATCCCGGCGAGGGGCCGGGGAGTGAGGGTGGGGGTTGGGGACAGAGGTGAAGACTAGTGACAGAGACTAGCGACAGAGTGGACAGTCCGTAATCCTGTGCCAGGACGTAAGGGCGATGATGAACCCCCGTGTCCGAACCCAAGGTGCGCGTTTTAATAGCGAATGCGCAAGTGGGACGTGGCGGTGGCCTCCAAGGATGCTCCGGGCTCCAAAGGCCCTGGGGAGGGCCCCGCACACCACCTCTTCCCGACGAGGCTGCCCGTTCCCCGTGGGGGGCGTCTGTGCAGAGCCTCTGGGCTGTCTGTCCCTCGCCGTCCCCTGTGGAGGGGCCCTGGGGCTGTGAGGAAGGTGGGTGGGGTCTGCTGACAGCCTGCGGCCGATTGTAACGTTGTTCCCACTGTTTGCTGTCCCTCTTACCGGAGGATGGCATGCTTCACCCCGTTAAGGCCGGGGCGGGGGTGGCACAGTGAAAGGCAGGGCACTGTCACCGTTGCTTCTAGGAGCAGAAGTAAGAGCCGGCAGGCAGGCGTTTCTTGATGCCCCTGAAGCCAGCGATGCCGGGGAGGGGTCTGCCCTGTCTGTCCAGGTCCTGGAGCAAGGACAGTGGAGCGGTAGCAAGGCCTCCGAAAGATGGGTGTGTGGGGTGAGGTGGCATACATGTGGGAGTGGAAGCCACAGAAATGGGGGGGGGGCTGCTCGTTGGTAGAGCGGAACCTCGCCTAACCTGACTGACACGGGGCCTCTGTGGGGCCCAGCCCGGCTTCCTCCTCTTTGGAACCTAAAAGTTCTAAGAGTTGCCCGGGGGCTGGAGACGGAGAAGATTCTGAGCAACTTTCCTGCCACCCCCACGTTCTGCTCGAGTGGTCGTTGCTGCGGACAGCTCCTGTCCGGGGGACGTGGATGTGTGATAGCCACCCACGCACTCGGGGGCAGCTGTCAGCGCCCCGCCGCGTCTGGACAGGGACAAGAGCCCTCCTGAACGTCCCCGGTAATGGCCTCTGTCACCCGGGCGGGTGAGGAGCGGAGCGAGCGCCCTCAGGATGACATGAAGGGTGGGAAAATGAGGTGCCGATGAAGGCTCGCCCACCTGGGCTGCAATTACCTAATTTTCCTGGAAAATAGGCGTCATCGTGATGAATAGTTCGCTAATTTCAGGGCAGACGAGTGCACTCGATGTGAAGGACGTTCCTACTTATCACCCGGTGAGTCTTGCAGAAAACCCGCGCTGATTAACCCGTCGGACGCGTGTCCGCCCCCGCAGGCCAAGGGACTGGGAAGAGTGCTCTTCAAACTTCGTGCTCCAGGCTCACTTTCAGAATCTCGCTGAAGTTCCTCCCTGTTCTGTGCTGAACCCTGTCCCTGCAGAATTCCTGCTTCGAGTCTTACCCCTCAGCACCTCGAAGGTGGCTGTCTTGGGAGATGGGGTCTCTGAAGAGGTAACTCGGTTACAATGAGGTCCCTAGGGTGGGCCCTACGCCTGTCTGACTGTTCCTTCATACAGAGGAAATTAGGACACAGACACGCACAGAGGGAAGGTGTGCAGATTCCAAGAGGGGAAGACGGCTGCCTACAAGCCATGGAGAGAGGCCTGGGGGCAGCACTTTGATCTTGGACTTCAGCCTCCAGCATGGCCAGACAGTAGTGCCTGCCGTTGAAGCAGCCCCGCCCGTGGTCCTGTGTTATGGCAGCCGGAGCAGCCGGGTAACCCACACCCTCCACTCGGCCAACACTGGCCTGTGGGAGCGGCTCTGTCTCCTCCACCCCTGCCCCCAACTCCTGTGTCTCCTCCGTGTGGCTGTTCGTTTCTAATCACCGGTCCTCCCAGGGCAGCCTGTCTTGCTCCTCGTGCGGCTGACCCCTCGGTGGCCCCTGTGGTCGATGGGGGACATTCTCCGGCACGTGCCACACGCCTTTCTCGGGGTCCCCGCCAAGGGAAGGCTGAGAGCGCTGGGGCTGTGACAGAGCTATCCCGCACAGGGACAGGAGGGAGGAGGGTTCAGACGTGACATGGGTTTGCAGCGAAGCAGTTTAGGGACGAACCCCTTTGGCCCCTGGTGAGCCAGGAGGCTGAGGGAGGTCTCTCGTCGCCTTGGAGAATTCCCTGCATCCAGGCTCCCGAGGCGGATGCTCTAGAGCCAAGTTCACAAAACCAGGTGCCAAGGGGCCCATGCCCAGTGAGATACACGCCTGTCACATGCGTGGCCTGGGCTTGGGCAGGTGCGACCGGTGCATGTCTGCAGGTGACCATCCATGGAAGGCGAGTAAGGACCAAGCGTCCAGTTGGCCTGAATCCCAGCAGAGGTGACCGGCTGCACAGGTGACAGTTACTGAGACGGCTCGATGGGCCGTCGCCCCACATCTGTCCTGCCAGCGTGTTGGTGGTTCCCTGGAGACCTCACACCTGGAGCCCAGGAGCTCAGAGCCCCCGGAGCAGCATACGCAGCAGACAAGGTGGGCTGGACGCTGCCGGCCGCCCCTCCCACCTGCCACCTCCAGGACCTCCCTGGACGACGGGCTCTCTGTGATGACACGGTGGTCCTGTGCTCTGACTAGCACCAAGTGTGACCCCTGGGGCACCAGCTGCATCCCTGCCCCTCCCCCAGCGTCCCCGCGTGGATTCCCGGACACTCAGAAGGCAGACCGCTTCATTTCCACGCGTGGGAAGGAGTTTCCCTCGTGGCCGCAGCGAGACGCGCAGGCGTGTCTGTGCCCAGACCCCCAGGTTAGGAGCTCAGCCCAACGAGCCGCCCCCTTCAGAGACCGGTGCCCAGAAGTAGGTCCCGAGGTCACCCCCACCCTGTCTGCCTGGCTACCAGTGGGAGGCTCACGGTGCCCTCCCTGCGTGAAAGTCATTTGCCAGACCAGCTCCCGGAAGTTAGGAACCACTTTTCGCATTTGCCAGTTTATTGAAGGTGTGACGGGGGAGCGGCCAGGTGGAGAGACGCCTACGGCAGGTCCAGGAGGGTCCCGCGTGCAGGCGCTCCTGTCCGGGGCGGTGGGAACGTCACTGTCCAGGGGTTTTGGGGAGGCGTCACTGTGCTGGGGTTTTGGGGAGGCTTCCTCACGTAGGGGAGACCAGTTCTTCATTCCACCTCCGGCCCCTCTCCCCTCTCTGGAGACGCAGGGCTGGGGGTGCGAAAATTCAGAACTTTTAATCGTGGCTTGGTCTTTCCGGTGACCAGCCCCCTTCATAAGCCCACTCAGAGTCACCTCATTAGAAGGAAAGCCACTCCTATCACCCGGGAGATGCCACGGGGTTCAGGGCCCTGATACCCGGGAAATGCCAAAGGGGTTCGGGGCCCTGTCACCCGGGAGATGCCACGGGGGTTCAGGGCCATATCACCTGGGAGATGCCACGGGGTTCGGGGCCATATCACCCGGGAGATGTCACGGGGGTTCGGGGCCCTGTCACCTGGGAAATGCCACGGGGTTCGGGGCCATATCACCCAGGAAATGCCACGGGGTTCGGGGCCCTGTCACCCAGGAGATGCCACGGGGGTTCGGGGCCATATCCCCCGGGAGATGCCACGGGGGTTGGGAAATGCCACGGGGGTTCGAGGCCTGTCACCTGGGAAATGCCACGGAGGTTCAGGGCCCTGTCACCTGGGAAGTGCCACGGGGTTCGGGGCCATATCACCAGGGAAATGCCACGGGGGTTCGAGGCCTGTCACCTGGGAAATGCCACGGAGGTTCAGGGCCCTGTCACCTGGGAAGTGCCACGGGGTTCGGGGCCATATCACCCGGGAGATGCCACGGGGGTTTGGGGCGCTGTGTCAGGAACCGGGCAGAGACCAGCATGAGACCAGAAGAGGCTCCTAGTCTCTTATCACTTAGGAAATTGCAAGCGTTTGAGCAGCTCGGTCCTGGAAGCCAGAGGCCAGACCAACAGCATGTTTTCTGTCCTCACAGCTGCTCTTGCCTCTGGGCACGCTGCCCGAGTCCAGGCCGTTCCTGCCGGGCGGTCACACCCTTCCACCCTCCTTTGCTGCCGCCCTCCGCCCAGGCTCTGAAGGGTGGCCCCTGGGCTCCGTGTGGGCCTCCTCCTCATCTCGGCAGCCCCACGTGGTCTCAGCTGGCCCGGCGAGGACCTCCCGCCCAGGCCGTGTGCCCTCTGAACTTTCCACACGCGGCCGTCTCCTTGGCAAACCTAAGCTGGACCTCCAGGTTTGGGTCGGGACCTCCAGCTGTCTCCTGGGATGTCGCTCGGTAACCTGGACCTGTCATCTTAGCACATTGGCGGGGGGGGAGGACACGATCTGGGTGGACATGGACTTGAATGGCTGTCAGCTGTTTCCTGGGTCACTTGTCTCTCCAGAACCTGCAGCTTGTGGGAAGGGCCTCCTGGGGCCCCGTCCCTCCCCTTCCCCCCCACCTTCCACCCCCACCCCCCATAAT
>NW_005369964.1:1754859-1756933 GCF_000412655.1 Myotis brandtii
ATCCTGCCCTGCTCCACACGGTGACTCTAAGGCTCTTCACCTCCTCTCACCTCTGCAACGCCTCCCCCGCTCCAGCCAGTGCGGGCTGGCCCTTTAAGGCCTCCTTCACCCCCACCCCTGCAGCCTGCTCAGACTTGGGTGGGTGCTGAGCCTCTGGCGTGTGCTCCAGGGAGCCCTGGCCAAGCTACCTGGAGCATCCCAGGGTGGGCCAGGTTCACCTGACTGTGCCTGGCACCTGGCGCGGGGCATGTGCCAGCAAAGGTGGGCCCTCACTGCCCTGTGCCCGCAGCCCTGCCCCCCCATTGGGGCAGCCTTGGACCATAGACGAGGGAAGGCCGGCCTTTCCCAGGGAGCGCCCACCAACCATCGGAGTCAGCACCTCCGTCTCACTCGCAGACTCGGTGACCCTGACCTTGGAGTCGCCCGCATCGTGCCGTGCGGCTGGGGGCTTCCTAGACAGAGGGGCGGCCGGGGCACCTCGGAGCCTGCCTCCCTGCCTTGCTTTGTGGTTGAGCAAAGCATTGCCTTAAAGGGAATTTATTTTTCCAAATTGCAGAACAAAGAACACAGTGTTTAGGAAGAAAACACATTGCTTACATTTGAGAAAAATTAGCAGCATTATATAATGAAAGAACTTGAAAGGGTTGACTCACCCCGGGCTGACATACATCTTTGACTGGTTTGTGAGATCCTCATAAAATTACATCCTGTTAATTTAAGGCTTCTTATGCTAATTTTCAGTCAATTTTATTTGCCTACGAAATTTATTGGCGGCCTCCAGGGTAACAGCCGGGTTTGGTCCAAGTATGTGGATCCTTGTTAAAAACACCATGCAAGGAAAGTGAAGCAGAATTCGGTGAGGCCCAGGAGGACGGGAGGACAGGGTCATGGGGTTCTGGGTAGCGAGGAGGGGGGGGCTCTCCAAGCAGGGCAGTGCTGAGGGCCACCCCAGCCTGGTCCAGGCCAGGAGGATGGGAGGACAGGGTCATGGGCTTCTGAGTAGCGAGGAGGGGGGCTCTCTGTGGCCCCGAGGACCTGCCTTCAGAGCCGAGCAGGGCAGTGCTGAGGGCCACCCCAGCCTGGTCCAGTGGGCTCGGCCGGGCCGGTCCCCTCCAGCACAGATGGGACCACTGAGGCATGGAGCTGCTGGCCTCTCCCCCGAGTAGAGCCCACAGAGAACGTGGATGGCCCCACGTCTCCGCCCACTCCACAATTTCAGGTCAGCAGGAGGAGGCTCTTCTCGATGAAGAATGTCTGGTGACACGTGACTGGAAAGAGCAGCAAAGAGAAGCCACTTTTATCAGTTGACATCCATCTTTTTAGGCAGAAAGGTGAGCCTGTATCTGGGGCTGTCAAGCTGGGCAGCTTCCTGGATATACCACAGGGCCCCGTTCTCCTCCGAAGGGCCACACTGCTGTCTGTCGCCGTCTTCAAAGTTCCTATCGATTTCCTTAGGACCCCACTCATCACATGCCCGGCCCTGCCCCAGAGGCAGAGCCAGGGAGCAGAGAAGGGCCAGGGGCCAGGTCACACGTCCCAGGCTGTTCCTGCAACGTTCTCCTGACCTTGGCCCCGGCCACCTTCTCCCAAGGGAGGACCCAGATCCCTGAGGCGGCCTCCAGAAATGAGGCAGTGGAGAGGGTGCTCTGCCTGTCTCCCAAAGACAGCTAGGGGTGGGGAGAGGAGGCAGAATCACTCAAGAGGGGTAGGAAGGCTCAGTGGGGAGCCCATGGGGGTATGGGGGTCTGGAGGCTCAGGGAAACAGCTGTGGGATGCTGGGTCCAGAACGGGGAGCAGAGCATGGAAGATAAAAACTCCCACGTGTTAAAATGTGGAGAGATTTCATATACAAAATATCCTATCTAATAAAGAAGGAATATGCAAATTGATGTCGCACCATCACAAAGATGGCGTCGCCCAGTCCCCTCAACCTCGCTGGAGTCCCCCAGTCCTTTCAGCCCTGCCGGGGGTGGCAGGCCCATGGTGCGGCCAGACCCGCCCTCAGCCCCCCAGCTGCCCAGGGCCAGCCTGAGGCACAGGCAAGCCTCGGATGTCGGCTGCTCAGCTGCCTAGG
>NW_005369964.1:1757179-1770941 GCF_000412655.1 Myotis brandtii
CTACATTTGCAACATAGTACATAGTTGCTTAGAGTTGCAACTCAGAGGCCGGCAAGTTAGGCGGGGAACGTTGGCGTCTGCAGTCACTGGAGCAAGTGAGCCTCCCTGCTTGCTTCCAGCTGCCTGGCTGCCGGCCGCCATCTTGGCTGACAGTTAATTTGCATAAGGATATGCTGATTAGCCAATGGGAAGGGTAGCGGTCGTACGCCAATTACCATGTTTCTCTTTTATTAGTGTAGATATATATATATATTGATTTCAAAGAGGAAGGGAGAGAGAGAAACATCAATGATGAGAGAGAATCATTGACAGGCTGCCTCCTACACTCCCCCTACCTGAGTGAGAAGAGCTAGCTCCAGAAGTTACACATAACCTTCCCAAAATGATGGCTCCTGATTGTGGTGGTGGTTACAGGAATCTACCCATGTGATAACAGAACTGAACACACACACACATACACACACACACATATGATGCATGCATGAGCTATAGCCTGGTTGTGCCCCCCACTTATATGTTGAAGCCCCAACCCTCCATGTAATGATATTAGGAGGTGCAGCCCTGGTTATGAGATTAGTGCTGTTATAGAAGACGGTCTCTCTCCCTGGTGAGGACACGGCAAGAAGACGGCTGTCTGCAAACCAGGAAGAGAGTCCTCACCAGGAACTAAATCGGCCAGCACCTCAATCCTGGACGTGCAGCCCTCAGACTGTGAGCAACAAATGTCTGCTGTTGGAGCCCCCGCCTGCAGTATTTCGCCACGGCAGCCCGAGCTGACCGGGACAGCGTGTGACACTGGTGGAGTCTGAATGCTGTCCGAGGGCCACACCAAGGCCAGCTTCCCGAGTCTGATGCTGTGCGGTGGTGCTGCAAGGGGCTGTCATTGGGAGAAATCGGGGGAGGGAGTCTGAGACATCTCTGAACTCTTTTTGCAATTTCCTTCGAATCTAAAATTATTTTCAAAGAAGAAGAAAAAAGTCAGGGAGAGGACAGATGCCTGGAGAGCTAACATGATGGGCAAAGGCCAATCCCAGCAGAGTTAATGGGAAGTTGGAGAGATACGTGGCGAGCAGGTTTGTTTCAACAGTCCCGGCAGAACGCCGGGTCAGACTTCTGGTCTGGGGGACAGTTAACTCAGGTGAGGAGGCAGGGGGCCCCCAGCAAAGGTCCTGACCTGCCAGGAGCAGGATGTCACCTGTGAGCATCGAGCAGTGGGTGTCACCTGGCCTGCTTTGCCCTCTGCTGTGTGGGGGCAGGCGAACAGGGGCCCGGCAGGGACTGGTGTCCATGCCCCCACACCCTGGGGCACCGGCCCTTGTCCCTTCGGAGCACAGGGTGTCACTCTCAGCACTAACTCGGCCACCAGGGGAGGGTCTGGGGCTCCGAGGGCCACGAGCTGCAGCCTGGGCTTCCCGGCAGAGAGAAGTAGCTGCAGAGTCTTGCTTTGCACATTAGCTCTGCATCCCACTCTCCCAAGTTACATGAGGACACAATTTATCTTTAGCCCGAAGCCACCTGCTTGGTAATCTGTTTCTGTGTACCCGACGGATCCCGCCATCCTCGCGTTCGCGGGGAAACGGCTGCCTTTATTTAAGGCAGTCACCGCGCACCGGGAAGCTGGACGGGGCGGTCGGGGCAGGTCTGGGCCACCCAGCCTTCAGGCAGCCCTGGCCTTCTCGGAGCAACAGGCACTGTGCCTGGCCCGGCTGCGAGGGACGTGGAGCCACGTGAAGGCGAAGCTGACCCCCAGGCACAGCTGAACGCGAGGGCGTTTCCTGCAGGCCACGGCTGAGACTTTCCCCGCTGGTCAGGAAGGCCAGCTCCTCATTTTGACATTTTGGTCTCTCTTCTCGACAGAGGTTTACATTGGTTAATGAAAATTCTGGAAGCATTCTTACCCAACACTGGCCCCAGTGTTACATGAATTTCGAAATATATGTGGTCCTGATGTCTTAGTATCTCGGGGTGCGAGCCTACTAGTAAAGGAGAGCAGAGTCGCCCCATGTCTGTGTCCTTAAATACATCTCCCCGTGTCCCCCCCTGACTGGCAGCCACGCGTGTGCGCAGACATGCACGATGCTCTTTGTCTCTGAATTCTTCTTCCAGATCCATCATGTATTTCAAGCTCCATTCTGACTCTTTCATAGACGCCAGGATCTGCTATGCGACATGTCCTCCTGCACTGAATCAAAGATAAACCGACGTGAGTGATGAACAGTGAAAATGGGCCGTGAGTGAGGGCTCGGTCAGCTCCGTCGGTGGATGCAGGCCCGTGTAGGGGGAGGCTGCCCCTCACCTTCCAGGTGAGATGTGAGGACTGACCACTGCCCCAGCCCCTGATGCTGTTAGGACAGAGCGCACCGGGTGCCTGGACCGGCGAGGGCGCCCTCTCCCTGCCTTTGTTACAGTCACCAAGCACGCGTAGCCGTTGGCCATTTCAGGCATTTCTCACTCGATGATTCAGGGCATTAAATACAGTCACATTGGTGGGCAAGCATCCCCACTATCTGGTTCTAAAACTTTCCATCACCCCGACATAAGCCCCTGGGGTGGTTAATTTTATGTGTCAACTTGCCTGGGCCACTGGTGCCGGCAAGCGGGTGAGACACCACCCCTGGGTGCATCGCGGGAGAGGTGAGCACTTGAGCCCTGGGCTGAGTGAAGCAGATGAGAGCGGGTGCCATGCCATCCGTCGAGGGCCCGAAAAGAGGAACATGGCAGCGGAAGGCAAATTCCCTCTCTCTGCTGGAGCTGGGCACCGTCTTTCCCGCTCAAACCCCGTGCTCCTGGTCCCCGGGCCTCTGGGGAGACCAGTTTCCCTGGGCCCTCAGCTCGCAGACTCGGATGGTCAGTGTGACCTGTGACCTGTGAGCCACCGCCTTCTCTATAGCTCTAGACATCCTCTTGGTTCTGTCTCTCGGGAGAACCCTGATTGACAGAGCCCCAAATCTACTAAGTAGTCACTCCCCGCTTCCCTGCCCGCCCCGGCCCCACCCCCTGGTAACCCCTTATCTACCTCCCATCTCTGAGGCTTTGCCTGTTCTGAAATGTTTCGGAAACTGGAGTCACATAGCATGTGGTCTTTTGTGCCCAGCTTCTTTCCCGGCTCCCCCTGTTGTCAGCGTATCCACATCACAGCCCTATCTCAGTGTGTCATCCCTTTTGACGGCTGCATAATATCCCACTGTATGGAGAGACCGTATTTTGTTGGTGCGTTCGTCCTCTGTGGCTGCCTGGGGCACCTGGGGGCCTCTGGGGCTTGGCGTCATCCTCAGAGGCCTTCATGAAGGGCAGCGACGTTGTGTGGCCGTCACAGCTGTGTCTGCTGTGGTAGAACAGTGCCCAGGGCAGAGTGGGTGCTCAGGACGTAGTTTCTGAAGAATGAATGAATGAATGAATGAATGAATGAGAGTGCGTGCTGGGAGTAACAATGAGAGCATTTGTGCTCTGAGCTCCCAGAGGGAAGAGGGCAAGGGACAGCTGCGAGGGCCACAGTCTGTAGCCACCTTTTGGGAGAAAGCAAAGCAGCGGAGCTCTCAGGAGGAGCCCTTGGCTGGGAGCCAGGAGCCGGCCATGCAGGCCTGGCTCTGCTGGCACGTGGACTCGGTCACTTCGGAAGCTGCATTCGTTTCCTGTTGCTGCCGGCGCCAATTTCCACACACTCGGTGGCTGTTTATTACCTTACAGCTCTGGAGGGCAGAGTCTGACACGGTCTCCCTGGGCTGAACTCGGCGTGTCCGCAGGGCTGGCTGCCTCCGGAGGCTCTGGGGGGACAGTCTGTCTCCTGGCCTGTTCCAGCTTCCAGGGGCCGCTGCCTGCCTTGGCTCGCGGCCCCTTCCTGCACCTTCCACGCCAGCAGTGGAGCCGCTCTCTGACCCTCCTTCCTGTGGCACCGTCTTCCTGACCACAGCCAAGAAAGCCTCTCCCCTCCGGAGGGCTCGTGGGGTTCGGGCGGGACCACCTGGCTAAGCCAGGACAGCATCCCGTCCCAAGATGCTTCGCTTCCTCACCTCTGCAGAGTCCCTTCTCCATGTGAGGTGACATAGCCACAGGTTCCTGGGACTGGGTGTGACATTTCGGGGGGATCATTCTGTCGACCACAGAAGCCCCTGGGCCTGCCCGAGACTCAGTTTCCCTCTCTGAGAAGACAGGCCGGACAGTTCCCCAGGTCTTTCCCAGCGCTCGGAGTCAGGCGATGGGCGAGGGAGAGGACGGCGGCCTCTGACTTGCTGACCGTTTCTGTCGTCACTGGAGCAGGGTCCCCTGAGTGCACCCTGGCCAGATGCTCTGTTGGACCCATCCACCTGTTTTCTCCCTGAGCCCACTGCTGGCCTCTGAGAGGATGAACCCTCCCCTTCTGACAGGTGAGGGACACAGGCCTCCGAGACGCCAAGTGGCGTTCCTGGGGCGACATCTCGAAACGGGGTCTCGAGCCCAGGGGCTCTGCCCAGCTGGGAGCTGCTGGAGCCGCCGCTGTTTGCACAGCTGATTGGGGTGCCATGCAGACATCTTAGGGCGTTTACAAATTCCAATGAATTGAGCACATTTTCGATGGCTCCTTTTAGGAAGCCGAAACATGCAATTCATGTAGTCATTAACTTAAGAGTTTTTGAAACTGACCTTTCTCAGAAAAAAAGTGGCGTGTGTGTGGGAGGCTCCGTTGATGGGATTTTAATGGTTCAGTTCGTTGCTTTCTTAAGTCCTTTCTGGGGAGGAGCGAGCTGCAGAGAGAAAGCGGGAGGGAGGAGCGCGCTGTCGGCCGCTCCCCAGGTGAGCCTCTGTGCCTGTGTGTCCACCTCCCTTCTGGACCCGGCGTGTGCGGATCCTGGCAGGCGGCCCTGAGGTTACACACGGGTGCGTGCGACTTCTCAAATACAGGATGGGCTGACATATTCTCCCGGGAGGGCAGCCAGCCCCCGCGATGGGTGGAGCTTTAGCCTTCACCAGGCCCTGACCCCATCTGGGGCTCCTCCCGAGACTCAGAAACCAGCCCCAAAAGACTGAAGGCACCAAACTCCCCTTTGCTTGGAAATCCCCCTTTTAATAGTTCAGAGGTTGTGTTTCAGGGATGGAGTCTCTGAGGAAAGGGCAGGACCGTGTGCACATAACCTGGATGAGCCAGGGGCTCGGTCAGCACCAGCAGGCTTCCTGTGCGGTCCCAGAGGGGACTTGTCCTTATGAGTCCCCTGGTTGGAGCTTTGTAGGGGTCCTTTGGGGCCTCAGTGGTCTAATCCACAGAATGGGTATAATGTCCCTATTTACACAGGCGTGTTTCCATCGACTCCTTCATTTGGGAAGTAGGATTTGATACCCTGGGAGCCCCAGGGGATAACAGATGAAGGAGTTTCCTGCCCTCCGGGCCTCGCCGTCTGAGGGAAGAGACACACACAGCGGCTCCCCGTAGCAGATAAGCGACCCTGGTTTGTTGATTTATTCATTCATTCATCAAGTGCTTCTTGCAAGCTGCTTTGGTGCCAGACACCATGGGTGCTCACCAGCCAGGAGTCCACGTGCTGCCGTGGAAATGCCAGTGGGCATGTCAGACATCACGTGTTAAGTGCGTCGCAGATGTAAACCTTGGGAATAATTATACAAATGGTTCCGTGAGAATCGTCGAGAAAAGGCACTGCGTCCACTTTGGCCGGGATACATTATTTGGGACTTTTAATAGGAAAACCACTTTTCAGATGCGGCAGCTAACAGATCCTCTGCTCACCCCCGAAGCCATGGGCTGTTCTCTGCCCGCCTTCCGAAGACCAGCCATGGGCCTTCCTGCGGGACACGGGCATGAGGGGGACACGGCTCCGGGGAGAGGGAGGGTTACAGCCCGTTCCACACTGTCACCCACCCAGGGCCTGGAGCTCGCCTCGATGTTGGCAACATCTTCTTGATAACGGGGTGACTGGTGCTGGCCTCCTCTGTCCCACTGCCTCCTGACAGATGCATGGGGCCCTCGGCTCAGGCCCAGGCTGCCAGGACCTTTCTTAGAGACGGACTTCCGGACTTCCGCTGGGCAGCTCGGCTCAAGGATGAAGAGGGAACCAATGGGTTTCTGCTCTGTGAACAGAATTCACTCCAGGGTTCTTCCTCCTTGGGTTTGGCTCTCGCTGCAAAGGCTCCATCTTGTCTGTTTGCAAACGTGGGGAAGCTGGAACACACGATTCATTTATTCATTCATTTAAAGGTGTGTGTGTTTTTTTTAATAATTTTTTATTGTTGAAAGAATGTCCCCCCTTTCCCCTCATCGGCCTCCTCCAATTTAAAGGTTTTTGAAACAGACTTTCTCAGTTAAAACAAGAAGTGGGGTGGAGGGGCGTGAATAAGGTGGGTGCTGTGGTTGAATTGTGTCCCCCAAAAAACACATGTTGAAGCCCTAACCCCGAGTCCCTCAGAATGGGACCTGATTTGAAAATACGGTCATAGCATGTAGAATTAGTGAAATTAAGATGAGGTCCCACCAGAGTGGGGTGGACCCCAATCTAATATGACCATTGTCCTTATGAGAAAAGAAAACACAGCCCTGGCTAGTGGGCTCAGTGGTTAGATCACCTGCCTGTGCACCAAAGGGTCCCAGGTTTGATTCCCAGTCCAGGGCACATACCTGGGTTGCAGGTTCGATGCAGCCCTCACCTGCCCGGGTGCGGGGGGGCCTCACCTGGCTGCTGCTCCCTTAGACTGGGTGCTCTGTGCTGGTGGGTGTGGCTGGGTCTGGCAGGTAGGAGGGTATTAGGAGCGACATAGAGCCTCCTCCCTGGTCCTGGGAGGGGCAGACGGGCAGGGATGGGTGGAGAGAGGCGGCTTCGCCCAGGCAACGGATGGCACCGATTTCTGCATAAAGGAGACCTGTTCTAACCCTATCTCCGCAGGATAGACCCTTCCCACCCAAGGGGACCCCAGGCCCCTTCAAGGCAGCCCTCACCTGCCCCAGGGGTCCCTCACCTGGCCGCTGCTCCCTTAGACTGGGTGCTCCGTGCTGATGGGCGTGGCTGGGTCTGGCAGGTGGGAGGGTATCAGGAGCAACACAGAGCCTCCTCCCTGGTCCTGGGAGGGGCAGGCGGGCAGGGATGGGTGGAGAGAGGCGGCTGCGCCCAGGCAACGGATGGCATCCATTTCTGCATAAAGGAGACCTGTTCTAACCCTGTCTCCGCAGGATGGACCCTTCCCACCCAAGGGGACCCCAGGCCCCTTCAAGCGGCCCCTTGGGGAGCTCGGAGCCCCCCCTGATGCCAGCAGTGAGTCTTGGGGCTGAGACAGCCAGGACTCACCTGTGAAACCCACTCCTGGAGATTAATCTGGGGGACTTTGGTGGCTGTGGAGCAGGGGAGGGGCCCCGGGCCACTGCACAGCGTTCTTTCTGTCCTGAGGTCACAGGCCCTCGCTGGATCCGTGGCGAGGAGAAAGTGGGCACTTGTGGGAACCCCTGTACAGGTGCCTGGAGGGCAGTGGTTCTCAACCTTCTGGCCCTTTAAATACAGTTCCTCATGTTGTGACCCAACCATAAAATCATTTTCGTTGCTACTTCATAACTGTAATGTTGCTACTGTTATGAATCGTCATGTAAATATCTGATATGCAGGTGGTCTTAGGGGACCCCTGTGAAAGGGTCGTTCGACCGCCAAAGGGGTCACGACCCACAGGTTGAGAACTGCTTCTGGAGGGTAATCTAACCAACACACATGTGCAGGGGCTGGAATTGTCGCCCAAAGCACCCTGGACGGTGGCTGCCCGTCCCTCCGTCAGCCCTAAGCAACACACATGTGCAGGGGCTGGAGTTGGACTGGAGTTGTTGCCCACAGCACCCTGGACGGTGGCTGCCCGTCCCTCCGTCAGCCTGAGATGTGGGGGGCGGGGGGAAGTGGAAGGACCCTTAGCCCGGTGGCCTCCGCTGTGCCAGGGACAGAGGAGTCCCTGGGAGCCCAGCGCAGAGACCGTGCTGGTGTCCCCTGACGCGGAAATGAAATACAGGGCGCCCAGATGCACTTGAATTTCCAGTGACAACAAATAATGTTCTAGTGCGAGTATGTCCCAGTGTCGCATGTTTATCACAAACCCGTTCTATCTGGCAACCCTGTAAGGGCGGCTGCGGTCTGACCATGGCATTGAGGCTGCCCTGCGGGGAATCCTGATGGAAGGATGGCCCCCACCCCACCCTCGACCAACCCCACCGTCACCTTGGCCAGAGGACCAGGTGCCTGTCACTCACAATCCTCTCCTCTCCGAGGCATGAGCCTTTCCTGAAACAGCAGCTGTTGAACATGCATCACGCTGGGGGCCTGGGCTCAGCCCCACCTTCCGGGGGCCTGAGTCCCCACCGTCCCAGGGGGGCTCCCTCTTCCCTTTAGTGTTCTTCCTCCAGATCCGTGGTCGGCATACTGCGGCTCGCGAGCCACATGCGGCTCTTTGGCCCCTTGAGTGTGGCTCTTCCTAAGCCTTAGGAGTACCCTAATTAAGTTAATAACAATGTACCTACCTATATAGATAGTTTAAGTTTAAAAAATTTGGCTCTCAAAAGAAATTTCAATCGTTGTACTGTTGATATTTGGCTCTGTTGAATAATAAGTTTGCCAACCACTGCTCCAGATGAAAGGCTTGAGTGGACTGGGCGAAGCCCCTTCCCACTGCAGCTGAGGAGCTGATGTACAGCCCAACCCTGAAGGGGCCTTGAGGGGCCTCCCCGTGGGGGCCTCTGAGGCTACACCCCCCCTGTAGCTCTCAGACCCCCTGATCGGACCTAGGAGTCCCAGACTCATGACGACTGAGTAGCAAGGAGCCCCTGCTAGGGTAACGAGACGGACAACCTAGGTCTGTGGCAGTGCTGTGACCTGGGCAAGGCTTCTGACAGCGGGGAGGTGGCCCAGGTGGGTGTGTTGAGGGCCGGTCTATTGCCTGAGTAGAGGCAGCCAAGGGCTGCTTCTCCCTCTGGATGGCGGGCGGCAGCGACCAGCACCATCTTGGTTGGCCCAGCAGTCTCAGGCCAGAAGAGCTGCCATTGTCCCTGGAGGGGACCCTAGGACTGGTGCCCCTGCCCAGAGGGGGACTATGGCCTGGGCTATCCTGGGGTCTGGTTGACCAGCTGTCTGTCCACTCCAGCCCCCAGGTCCTTGGACGCTGAGGATGGCCACCAGGGGGCAGTGTGAGCCAGGACACCTGGTAGGGATCCACCCAGGCGCCTTCCGGCCAGCCCTGCCCAGGAAGGAGACAGCCTGGGAGGGTGAGGCCTTGCTTGGTGGTCAGCCCAGGACCCCAAGGGTGCTTTAGCGCCAGGACTCTGCATGGGTACTGGGAACCTTCCGGATGTCCGAGACCTGTGATGGCGAACCTATGACACGCGTGTCAGAGGTGACACGCGTGTCAGAGGTGACACGCGTGTCAGAGGTGACACGCGTGTCAGAGGTGACACGCGTGTCAGAGGTGACACGCGTGTCAGAGGTGACACGCGTGTCAGAGGTGACACGCGTGTCAGAGGTGACACGCGTGTCAGAGGTGACACCAAAATGCTGACGCCGAGCTCAAAAGGTTTGCCATCACTCTCCAAGACCATAGCCTCTCCCCATACTGTCACACACATGCACACATACAAGCGCACTCACGTACATACACATGCACACACCCACCCACCCCCACCCAGCACACGCGTGGGCCCAGGTGGGTTACAGAGGCACCTATCACCGCATCTCCCATCAGATCTGACTTAGGGATGCAGGGCTGTGAGCAATCCTTTGTTGCTCCCCAGGGGCAGCCCAGCTGCTCGATGGGGGAGCCACCCCCAACTCAGGGTCCTCCTTCTCCAGCCTGCTGGGTCCTCTGGGTCTCTGGGCATCTGCCCCCTCCGGGTCCTCCCCTGCCAGCAGCGCCTTCCCGAGGCCCACCCTCGAAGGGCAGTCGCTGCTCTCCACATGGCTCCCCTGCCCACACTCCCTCTGCCCCAGGTGGATATCTCAGGTTTCTCTCGTGCATGTCGGTTCCTTCCTGGACAGGGAGCCGGAAGACCCCTCCCACGTGCGCCACCGGAGGTGGAGGTCCTGGTTCCTGCTGGCCCCTCCCAGTCTGTCCGCCCTCCCTCTCTGTCCTCCCTCAGCCATCCCCTCGCAGCTCCCTCCCCCTCATTTTACAAAGACAGTGACATGCCCAGGGTCTCACAGCAAGTCAGGTAGCACCCTCCTCTCTCACCTGCCTGAACACAGGGTGGAGGGGGCTGCTCCCTCCCAGGGGCCGGGGAGAGCCTACCCCGGGGGTGGGGGGCGAGGGACAGGTGACCCTAAGTCATTCCATTTCGTCGGGACTCCGTGGGCCAGGGAGCCGTGTATCGACCACCTGCTCTGTACCCGTCTGCCCAGATTTCATGGACTCGACAGCCTTGGCCATGGAGGAAACTCGAGGTCCAGGCCCCCACTTCTCCAACTGCCGGCATCAGCAGACAAGCCCGCCCAGGCCCATACCTGGCCTAGCATGCACGTTAGCTGCACGACAAACGCAGGGAGAGCCCCCAGGTCAGAAGTGCGCCTAGTGGCCTTTGTTTGGGGCTGGGGCCCCAGGGGTGAGGGGTGGAAGGCAGGCCCGTCTGGTTCTCCTGGGGCGGGGGGAGGGGGGGGCTGCTCGGGCTCGGCCCCCCCCTCTTCTGCATATGGGCACGTGTTGCCCAGCTCTCGGCTGCTGGGACAATGGAGAGCAGAGTTTGTGGAAGGCACCTGGCACGTGGCAGGGGCCCCAGGTGAGGGGTGGAAGGCAGGCCCCTCTGGGTCTCCTGGGGCGGGGGGAGGGGGGGGCTGCTCGGGCTCGGCCCCCCCCTCTTCTGCATATGGGCACGTGTTGCCCAGCTCTCGGCTGCTGGGACAATGGAGAGCAGAGTTTGTGGAAGGCACCTGGCACGTGGCAGTCAGAGCTTTGACAGGGCACCCAGGATGGGGGAAAGGGCCCAGGGAGGCCTGTGACCAGGGTCAGCGCCCCCTCTTGCCCACCACCCGTGGGCCCTGAATTATTAACACAGTGACCCCCACCGAGGCTTCCCTTCCAGCGCCACCCAGCTCCTCCGTCCCACGCTGTTGACGCAGGTTTTCCGTTTCCCGGGCCTCTGCCTGCAGCAGCCTCCAGGGGTCCGGTCCTTTGCCATCAATCTTTCACCAAGACCCAGTCCAGCCCTGGGTGGGCTCAGAGAGGAGGGCTGCCCGGTGGCTTGGCACGTGCAGGGACGGGGCTGGGACATGCGGGAGGCCTGGGATCTCCGCCAGGAAACGCCCACCCGGGACCCTTCACAAGCAGCCCCCCGCCCCCGCCTGCCGGGGCAGGAGCCAGAGGTGCTGGAGGGAGCGGTGAGGGGTGGGAGGGGCAAGGAGGTCTGGGTGGGCTCAGGGCCCAGCCCCCCTCGGAGGGGTTGTGGGCAGCCCTGGGGACGGTGCGCATTGCGGCTCCTCTTGCAGAGCTCCGGAGGTGCCTGGCTCTCCAGGGCTTTGCAGGCTCTGCTCTCCAGCTGCCAATGTTTTGGACAGCGAGGCACGGCTCTTACCAGACCCGGCTCCTGGGCTGGGATGCTGCGTCACCGGCTCAGAGCAGCCCCGGGCCGAGTGCGCGTTAGTGCATCCACATTCATCACTGGCAACGGCCCGGGAGGGACTGAGGCTACCGTCAGACGGCGCTATGCGTGTGCAAGCATGTGTGTGTGTTCACACATGTGTATGAGAGTGTGTGCATCGATGTGAGTGTGTACTTTGTATATGTGAGTGTGTGTGCACACATGAGCATGGGCATGTACACACTTGTACATGTGACTGTGTACCTGTGTGTTGCCCTAGCATGTGAGTGTGTGTGTGTTCGTGCATGTGTGCAAGTGAGTGGGTGCATGAGCGTGTGCATGTGTGAGAATTGCCTTGTGTGTGCACGCATGTGTGTGAGTGGGTGCATGTGTGTTGTGTGTGAACACATGCGTGTGTGCCCTGTGCCCTCTCGTGGCAGCGTGGCACCCAGCATTCCGCAGCGGCTGAACGAGGAGGGGAAGGGGCAGATGGCTCCGGCAGGCGTTGTTTTGAGAGGTTTTCCCTTTCCCTCTCTCCAGCCAAGCGCTGCCTCTCTGTGGACTTTGCCGGTGGCCTGCGGCTGTTGACGGCCAGTGGCGAGCCCGGCGGCTGGTTTCGGGTGCGGTCTCCCACATTGCTGGAAGGTTTGGTGGGCAGGCACATCCAGTGGTCTCCAGTTTTCATCCTGGTCCCAAAACCGCTAGCCAGGGCACTGACACGCAATCAATAGTAATAAATTAATTTCGTGTTTATGTGGAATTTCCACCCGGGAGACTGTTCCCCAGTGGGGCGCTGGGGGTGGATGAGCCGGTGCATGTCCCATGTGGGTGCCGCCTGGGGAGCTGGCATCATGCTGATGCTGTGGGACCTGGGACCTGCCACCCACCCTCGCTTGGCTTCCATGTCACTTAAAATGAAGGACTCGGCCAGGCATCTCCTTGGGTCAGAAATTCCCTCCGGACTGTGGTCCGTGTGTCCTCCCTGGGATGGTGTTGCTGTCAAGATAGCATCCAACCCCAGATCTGAATGTGCCCGACCTCAAGGAGGAGGAGGGGTAGGGTCTGCTCCTGGCACCGTGAGCCGTCAGGGCTTTGGGGCAGCAGTAGGTCTGTGTCAAACCCTGCCTTATTTCACAAAAGGTTACTTCCACCTACAAGCAAGATGCAGCAGAAATGAGTGAAATGCAAGCCCACAAGACCCCCAGGCTGGAGCAGCCGGAAATGACACTTGGACTGAACACCAAGGAGGACACGGGGACACAGCTGTGCAGGCCAGCAGGTCCCTCACAGCGGCTTGGGTTGGAGTGTAGCATTGTCTGTGAGATTCCTGGCAGCCAAAGGGAAAAGGGAAACAGGACCAGTTCAGCTGTCCTCACTACAGGGCTTCCCAGCTCCCTTCCCATCAGGATGCACAGAGCTGTGTGAGACCCGTGGGAAGGCACACAAGGCCGCTCCGTCGGCCTGGAGAGGACCTCCGGGGGGCGGGGGGGCTGAGAGGGGCAGCGTCTCTGCACACGGCCCTTAGGAAAAGGCTCCGTCCAGGGTGGCGGTCACTGGAGCTCCGGAAGATGCAAACATTTCTCCAGCCTTGGCTCAGAGAGAGACTTTTCCCTTGAGGCTCCATCTAGGTGGCCCTGAAATGAAAAGTGGATCATGTCACCAACAGCATCTGGACAGCAAATGCGGTGCCGAGCCTCATGAAACTGCTCCTCGTGAAAGCTCAGGGCACGTCTCCAAACCACGGAGCCTGCCAGGCGGCAGTGCGCTCTGGGCGCCGGGCTGCAAACCTAGCCGGCAGGATTCTGTGCCCTTACTGAGCGCCTACTGTGTGCGAGCCTTGAGTGGGAGATTCATGTACGAACCTAGTCCCATGTTTCCCGACCTTCACACACAGACCCACACGCACACGGGAACTTGGAGAAGGGTTCTGTCTCAGGGCCCCGTGCCGCCTGGGACTGTCCCCCGTGCCCCCAGCCACCTGGGCAGGTGGGGATTGGGGAGCCGAGTGCAAGGAGGGGGAAGAGGGGCCTTTGACCTACACACCAGCGGCCCCAGAGTCCTCTCTCCGTCCTCCGGACCTGCACTGACCGGCAGTAGGTGCGCCTGCCGGCAGCCAGACCAGGCCCTGCTGCGAAAGACCCACCCAGCACCCGGGAACCCAGGGCAGGGGGCACAGGGACAGGCAGGAGGCAGTGGTGCGACATGCCTACCTCACCCAAGGAGGCAAAGCAGCCCCCCAGCAGCCCCCCTTCC
>NW_005369964.1:1770956-1790966 GCF_000412655.1 Myotis brandtii
CACACACACACATACTCCTTGGAAGGCCCCCTCCAGGAAGCACGGCCCCAGGAGCCACTGAGTCATCCCCACCAGCAGAAGCTGAGATGCCGGTTCCTGGAAAACAGGGCCCTGTGGCCCAGGGGACCCTGGGAGGACGGCTCACTGCTGTCAGGCGCCCGGAGCAGCAGGGCTGAGTGGGTGGCTGGTGCTGCTGGGGTGGGAGGGAGCGAAGGGAGGGAGCAGGAACTGGGGCTGGAGGAGCAGCAGGGCCACCTTGAGGCAGCCTGCCTTCCTGCGCACCCACTGTGTGCCCTGCAGGGCTGTGGGGGAAGGGTCCTGAGCCGATACAGTGCCAGCAGGCAGGCGGCACCAGGGGTTCCTCGCGGACCAGCTCCTGGGCCTGGGTGCCTGAGTGGGCACCCGTCTGGGGCACTGCTTTAGTCAAACCGGTGACTCCAGCCTGGCATGCGGGCGACCCCTCCACACGGATGCTGACGCCGCAGCCGGAGGAAGCCCAGCTGGACTGGAGTGGAGGCCCAGTGGCTCCCAGTCCTCCCAGTGTACTCACCGGAGCCCCCACTGGCCAAAGACCAGCAGCAGGGACTTGAAGGAGACCCAGCAAGTTTGTGTGGGGTGGGGATGGGGGAGGGTACCTGGGGCAAGTGGGCCAGGAAGGGTGGGCCTGTGGAGGGAAGGAGGCACTGTGAGGACAGGGCCAGGACTGGCAGGAGCAAAGGCCCTGGGGCAGGAAAGCCCCCACCTTGCCCGAGGCCCTCTGCCACCAGTGGTGTTCAGGGGGCGAAGCAGGGCGCAGAGGGGGTGAGCGCGCAGAGAGGAGGTCTCGGCCGCCTCCTGCCAGTCTGGGGTGAGAGCGTGTGAGAGTGTGTGCCCGTCGGCAGGACCAACATGCCTCGATCTACCCTTCTCGCCTTCGCTTCTCCCAGCACCGAGGCCCCTGTCGGGGCTGCTGGAGTGAAGAACAAATGGAGTCTCGTCTTGCCGTTTCAGCAGCGTCCGTCCTCCTGGGCCACAGGCCCCTTGCAGCTTCTTCGCTTCTTTGGGCACTTGGGGAAGGCGTTCGTGTCTGGGGAGGGTTCCGCTCCAGTGTCCCCTCCTGACCTGAGGTCCTGGAGCCGAAACACACACGCACTCACACACTCGTGCAGAGGCACATACATGCACACCCGTCCGTCCTCCTGGGCCACTGGCCCCTCGCAGCTTTTTCGCTTCTTTGGGCACTTGGGGAAGGCGTTCGTGTCCGGGGAGGGTTCCGTTCCAGTTCCCCTCCTGACCTGAGGTCCCAGAGCTGAAACACACACACACTCACACACTCGTGCAGAGGCACATACATGCACACCCCACGCTCACACACAGGCACAGACATGGGCACACACTGTCACACGCTCTCACGTGCACACCCACACACGCACACTCGCACATGCACCTCTGCCGACCTGGTGGGGTCTTCACCCCTCAGTTCCTTTTGCAGCTGCCGAAGTGAACTTTCCAAGTGAAAACCGACAGCCTTGGGCTTCAGCCCATCCATCAGCTCCTTGTACCTTCGGGACAAACGCACACTCCTCTCCCTCACTGCACGGCACTTCCAGGACAGAGCCCCTGCCCTGCCGGAGTCTTCACCCACTTGTCACACGGATGCTGACCCCCGGGCCTTTGCACGTGCTGGTCCTTCAGCAAAGACTGTCTGCACAAGCCGGCCCCACCCTCCACCCCCATTCCTTTGCAGACCAATGACAATTCCTGCAGGTCACCTCCTGAGGGCTTCTCTAAGGGAGGGAACTTTGCCCTCTGGGCACAACACCCGTATATACCTAGGGAGACATTCCCTGTTGAATTTGTCACTGGGGTGCAGCCAGGGCCCCGTGTCCAGCGCAGCCCTGAGTCACAAGCACAGAAGCAGCAGTCCAGCAGCCGGAGACTTTAGAGGGGGACCCAGTCTTTGTGGGCGTCTTTGGAACATTTTTGGAGCTACAGTTCATGGCCTCAGCAACATGTGGCAAACCCTCCGTGCCCCCACCTCCTCCCGCTCTCCCTGACAATCCGCAGCCTTTCCCTCCCCCGGCTCTCAGACCCTCCCTTTCCCGTCCTTTCTGCTTTGCCCATTCTCCGTATTTCTCCCCAACAAAGGGGAGCCCTGGAACTCACCCAGATGTGAGAATGCCCCTTCTCTCCCTCCGGAGACCTCTCTCTTTGTGCCCTTTTGCCCAAATCTGCATCATAAAAAAGCTGGAACCCCAGCTGGCAAACAGAGAGCGCTCCCTGGGGGGGAAGAGGGCAGAGAAGGGGTGACACGGAGCCAGCAAGGTCAAAGTTGCCTTTATTCCGTGGGGCATGGGGACATTCACATGTTAATAAATCATATTCCCATTTCGAACCAACGAAACCTTTTTACAATTTTCCCACGAACAATTCTGCAAATAAAGAGACTGAGGGGTGTGTGTGTGTTGGGGGGATGGTAAACCCCACATCCTTTCCTGCCTCCATACTTCCAGGAACAAAAGCTGGGCCTGACCCCGTATCCTATAGGCTTACGTTCAGGATAAAGAAGCGCTGATTGGGGGCCCACGGGGCGTTTCTGAAATGTCTTGGTTTCTCCCCTGAAGCAGGTTTTATGCTATTCCCTACAAGCTTTGCATAAGTAATGTTGTGCCTCATATCGATTAATCGAACTCTTTAGAAAAGTTAAACCTAAGCTCGCGGAGTAGAATTGACTTGGAGATTTGGCTCCTGCACATTCCGGAAGCTTCCAGGATGTTCGGGCAGAGCCAGGGGAGCGGAGAGAGAGGGCAACCCCGCACAGGAAGGTTGGGCCAGGCCCTGCAGCTGCAGATGGCCAGCAGGTGCGGTGGGCGGGGAGGCAGGTGGGGGCGGGGAGGCAGGTGGGCAGGGAGGCAGGTGGGCAGGGAGGCAGCGCCTCTGCAGGAGCTAGGCCCCTTCCGGAAGCCCAGAGCAGCCTCAGTGTCAAGGATGAAGTTTTCTTGTTAGTTTGTTGCTGTGACTCCTTCCCGGTTTGTGGGTTGGGGTTAAATGGGGAAGAGGAGGGCGAAGTTTTTTAAACTTTTAGGGAAGTTTTATAAAAGCTTTAGGAAATTGTTCCTGGTTATCTACGGACTGAAAGGTTTGGAAGAAATCCATGAAATGGGGTCAAAACTCCCCCAATAAAAAGCAGCCTTCTTGCTCCCCAACCACCTCCTTGGCTGTGGCCGTGCCCCCAGGGGGTTTCGGGGACCTCTGGCAGTGGGGACCCCCAAGCCCTTGGGTTCTCCTGACCTCTGTGCTGAGGTTTCCGAGGTGATGGGAGGCGGGAGCAGAGAGGAGAACACAGGCCTGTTGTGATATTGGGGCCTTGGCAGGACTTTGTGAGGTGCCCTCAGCTGGCTCCCAAGACCCAGGGTGCTCGTTACCTCTCCTAAGAGCTGCCCCCCAAATGGCCCAGCCTCTGGGTGTCCCATCAGGTGCAGGCTGGCGTGGAAGGTTCTGGCAGGGTGGACAGCAGCGCTGGGAGGCAGCGCCAGGTGAGGGCAGGTGGCGACCTGGGGGCTCAGGGTGTCGGCGGCCTGCAGGGGGTCAGAAAGCTTGGGTGTGGGACACGGGGTGTCTGCGGGGCTGGTGTGATGGCCGGCACTGAGGACACTGCCCCCTGAACCCTAAGCTGGCAGGAGACCCGGGGATCCGCACCTGTAGGAGACCAGCTGTGACCAGGGGCCCTGGGGACCTGGCCAGCGAGGGAGTCTATGAGGAGGGGGGGAAGGGAGGGGCACAGGGACCGCTGGGGAGGAGGAGCCACTGTGGTCGCACAGAAGCGCCAGCGAGCGTGACCCCCAGTGCGGCTCTCCCCCGGGCAGTGGCCGCACACTCACATCTGCGGGGCTGCGTCCCTGTCTGGAGGAAGGGGCCCTGTCCGCCGTGGACTCAACCCTGGACACTGCACGTTGGAAACCCACATGCTGGCCTGCCAGGTGCTGCGTCTTGATGGGCGGGAGCCGTTCAGCTCAGCTGCCCTCAGTCCCACGAGGCCCGATCAGACACCAGGAGAAATGCCTTCCTCATGGACCCGAGCCCTGGCCTTTGCAGAATAAACACTTCACACTCTGAGATCAGGTACTCACTTCGGCCTGGATGAGGCGAGGGCTGCGTGCAGTGCCGTCCAGAAGCCCAGTTCGCCATCAGATCTCCTCCCCGGCTCCTCCCGGCCTGGGGTCGGGCGGGGGTCAGCGGGCCTGGCCCACCGAGGGGGCGGCTGTCAAGGAACCAGGCTTGGAGTGGGGCCTCTCCAGGAAGGCCGCCCTGGCTTCCAGCCTCTAAAGTCCTTCAGTCCCATTGGGGTTTGGGGCGGGGAGTGTCACCCTCTCAGGAAGACCTTTCCAACTGCCCCGTTTAAAATGCACCCCTCTGCACCCTGACCCCCTACACCTACTCTGCTTCTCTCCTTTTCCTGCAGCACTTACTGCCTTCCCACATACTTCTTATGGGCTGAATTGTCATCCCCCCCCCCCTTATATTGAGGTGCTAAACCTTAAAATATGACTTTTTGGAAATAGAGCCTTTAAAGAGGTGATTAAGGTTAAAGGAGATCATAGGGGTGGCCCCTCGTCCGTATGGCTGGCAGCCGATAGGACAGGTGAGGAGGACACAGACCAAGGACAGGCCATGTAGGACGGGAGAAGGTGGCCATCTACAAGCCGAAGAGGAGAAACCAGCTCTGCCGACACCTTGATTTGGGACTTGCAGCCTCCAGGGTTAGGAGAAAATGAATGGCTGCTGTTCAAGATTGCCCATCCTGTGGGAGTTCCTAGGCCTGCTGAGCAAACGGATACAAAACTATGTAAAATACATTGATTTCTTAAGTCTACTTTTTCTTTTCTGGCCACCGCTGCTTTCCCCGAGGCCAGCGGTGCTGGATTTTGCCCTCCGACGCATCCCAAATGCACAGAAGAAGGCCTGCCATTCGATAAGCTTTGGCACTTAGTCAATAGTGGACATTCAGCAAATATTTGATGAACTTTTACCTCTGGCCAAGATGGAATAACAGGAACTAGATTTATCCTCCTGCCTGAAACAATTAAAAGTCCGGACAGAATATATGCAGTCAACAGTTCTCAGACATCGGACGTCAAACAGTTCAAGTCCGTGACCCCTGAGAGGTGGGAAGCAAACACTGGGAGCCCTTGGCAGCTCCAGCTGCCTGCCTGGAGAGGGTTTCCAGACCATGGCATGGGGAGGGGGAGCCCAGACAGAGTGGGGGCGTCCCGAATGGAGGAGATGGACCTGGGAGTTGGAGCGGTTTGAAGCAGCTGGAGTCCATGGTCAGAGCAATGGAAGAGAGAGAGAGAGATGCATGCAGGGGCCTTTGAGGTCTACAGAGCACCCCCCTGAAGTATTAGTGGAGAAACGATCAGCACATGTGAATGAGCAGGCTACCCCAGCCGGGGAAAGGACCACCTGAAAGGGTTGGATGTGACAGCACTTGTGCTCATGCAGGGCTGGAATCAGTGTCTGCTCCCACACACCTGACCGAAAGTCTCCCGGCGCATGGGCACGGGGTAAGAACTCGGGAGGCTGTTGGTGCAGGAGTGGGGTAAAGTTAGCCCTAGACTACACCTAAATGATGCTCTGGTCTTACCTATCAGAGCTTAAGACCAAGTCTTGAAACATCAAAGTGTTTCCAAGCAACTGTGTCCAGGAACAAAGCTTAATAATAAAGGAATAGAAACATATCTGGCCCCTGACAAGGTAAGATTTACTATGTCTAGGACCCAATAAAAAATTACTCAGGCATGCAAAGAAATAGGAAAACGTGCCTATAATAAGGCGAAAACACAGAGGTGATCGATTCAGTAAGTAGGATATAAAAGCAGTTATTATAACTCCTGAGAGAGAAATGGACCAGGAGATGGAGGAGACTATAACTATTCTCTTTGTTCTAAAAGCTAAAAGAAAGACTGAACAAATTAAGGAGAAGTGAGGAAGATAAAACACAGAGAGACCCAAGTCGGGCGTCAAGAGATGAAAAGACAATGTCTGAGATGAAAAACACACGGGATGAAATGAACAAAAGGTTACACACTGTAGAAGGCAAGGTTAGTTAACCTGAATGCATAGTAATAGAAACCACTCAGAATAAAACATGTAGAGAAAAAAAAAGAGATTGAAACAAATAAACAGCCTCAGGAAGCTGTGGGGTAACTTCCAGTGGCCTGATGCCCATGAAAAGTAGCCCCTGAAGCCAGGGCAGAGGAGCAGATAAGAATATTTGAAAACAATAACAGCAGGAAATTTTACAAACTTGGTGAAAACACAGAGATCTACGTAAGTTCATGCAGCCCAAGCACAAAAAAACAAAGAAAACCACACCAAGGTGCATCCTCATCTAATGGCTTAAAACCGGTGATAATGAAAAAACCTTGGGAGCATCCCGAGAAAAAGCACACAGTGTGTGCAGAGGAACGAAGACAACGGTGAGACCAGACGTCTCGGCAGAAGCAATGTGAGCCGGCCTCAGGAATCATGCCTGAACACTGAAATGAAAAACTGTCAACTTTCTCTTCTATACCCAGCAAAAATGCCTTTCGAAACTTAGGCAAAATAAAGACTTAATCAGACATGCAAACGCTGGGAGAATTCATGATCGGCAGAGTTGCGCTGTGAGAGATATTTCTAAAGGTCCTTCAGGAAATGGACCGGGTGGATATCCGAATCTCCGTGAAATAAGTGAAGAAAGACTGCTGGAAGTGGTAACTGTGTGAGTAGATGTATGAAAGTTTGACTTATTCAAAAGCCTCTCTTGGGAAGATCATTCTGAGCCACTTGGCTTCTGGACCCGGTGGGTGGATCAGGGTGCTGACAGGGCTCCGGCAGTGAGAGCCCTCAGGATGAGGTGCGCGGCTTGGCCATCTGGCGACATGGATGCTGGGACAGAAGCCTCTGATGACAAAGACCATTGCGTTTCTTTGTTTGGGGCATGCTCTGGAGCATGTCTCTGAGCTCTGCCAGCAAGCAATCTGATGGCGAAGAGAAGACATTAACAGGGGACGTGCAAGCCAGCCCTCCACCTGCTGCTCCAAAGAACCAGCTACTCTGTGGTCCCTAAAGTGCTTTGTCCACATCTGAGGCTACACCTCCTGCTGCGGAAGCCCAGGCAACAAACGGCACGCATGCTCCTCACGGGCCCTTCTCCCTGGGTGAGTCGGTTCTTGCAGAAGGCACCTCGGTGGTGGAGCGGAAGTCACCTGGCACAAGCCACCAAAGTGATTGGCGGTGCTCAGGTGGTGCTGCTGGTTTGTCTGACCAGCCTCCGATCACAGAGCCGCGTCCTTTTCTCCACGAGACTCACCTGCAGCACATGGTGGAGTCGAGGGAAGAGCTGAGTCCGGAAAAGGAGCCTGACTTCCTGTCCATGTTGCTGGACTGCGACGGGCAGAGCCTGGCCCAGCACAGCCTTTCGGGTGAGAAGATGACAGCAGGGACTGGGCTGGATCTCAAGGCCAGTCAGTCTCTGAGGCAGGTGGGTGGCTGGTGAGCGCTGGGGGAACTGGCCGCCGGGCCAGGCTTCAGGCACAGCACGGGGCTGTGGGCGATGGTGCCATCAGTCTGCAGCGTGCCGGGGCCGGTGGAGGTGATGGGCCTTTGGGTCAGGCCGTGTCCTGGGCCAAGGTAGCGTGGGAAAGCATTTTGTGCAGGTCAACTCTCTCTACAAAGAAGGGCTGGTGCCTCTGACCCCAACTCGCCTACCCCCGGTTCCCAGACCCCGTGGCTGGAAGGCGGAGTGAGGAGGTGAGGCGGGGCGTTGTGTGGCCTCGGGGAGTGTCTGGGAATGAGACAGTCCTGCCCAAGTGACCGGGAATGAGACCTTCTGCTCCAATGTCGGGGGAACGTGTGGTTTCCTCTTGAGAAAGCAGTCAGGGTCCATTGCAGCGCATTTGGACAGCAGTGCAGAGGAGAGGGGATTCCATTCAGAGGGGCGAGCGGACAGTCCCAGGGGCAGGGGGCCAGTGGCCGTGCACAGCAAAAGCACAGGCTCAGCCTCGGATCGGGCTTCTTAAACCTGCAGGGAGGAGAGGGGGGAAGGCGGCCGCCTCCTTCCTCTTTATTAACAACACACGGGTGTCCTCGTACTGGGCCTCCCTTGCCTCAGCTGCAGAGTGGGCTCCTCTCCTCGTCCTCGGGGGGCGCTGGGAATGGGTTCAACAGTCTGCCCAGGGCGGGCCCTCTGCCCTCCCACCTCCCTTGCCCTCATGCAGATGTGGGGCTGGAGGGCTGGGAGGGTCAACCCATCCAGCCCAGCAGAACAGTCCAGAACCCCGCACCGCCACTGCCCTTCAGTGACTCGGCCCGCCGCCGTCCTGCTCTGTGTCACATCCAGCGGCCGGCTCGCTGCCCTGGAGCAGCTGTGATGGCCACTGGTGGAGACGCCATAGATTTCATTTTCCGCTGGAAAGCTGGGCCGCCATGGAACCTTCCACAGAGTTCTGTCTGTTGCAGACGGTTTTGTCTGAGGAAGGGATGTCATCATTTCCACGTGTGGAGAAGCCGAAGCCAACATTTGCCGCAGATGTTTCCACTTTGCTTGGATTGTGTTTTTGATTCAAGTGATGCTGATCTGAGACCAGTGAGGGGGCTTGGGTCCATTCTGAGCGACACCCCTGGTGGCCCAGCCACATCTCGGACTTCCTACACCTGCCTGGGAGGGGGAAGGGGACAGGCTCTTCCAGAAGGAGGCAGGCTGGGAGGGTCAACCAATCCGGCCCAGCTGGACAGTCCGAATCCCGCACCCCCACTGCCCTTCTGTGACCTGGCCCTGCCGCCGTCCTGGCCTGGTCTGTGTCACATCCAGCGACTGGCTCGCTGCCCCTCCATCCTGCCTCTCTGTCTGTCTGTCTGTCTGTCTGCTGAAGCAGAGGAGCCCGAGCCTGGGGGTGTCGTCAGATGGCACAAGCCACACTGAGGCCAGTCCACCACTCGCTCAGAGCCATCTGGTCCCACTGTCACCAGCTGAAAGGCTTCCCTTCCTTTTCACTGACTCCTGACACAATTGCGTATGTACATCAACTCCCTGTGGCTGTGTCCCAAGGCAACACACCTCATGGATGCGTCCAGGAAGAAAAGCCAACTGGCCCTTCCTCAGACGTGGGGCCTGGAGCCCACCTGGACGGCAGCGTCCTGAGGTCTGAGGACTGACCATGCTGGCGGGTAGCTCATTCCATTGGGCCTCTGTGGAAGGGTGTGTGCATGTGCCTGGGTGTGTGGCATGGTGTGTGCGTGTGTGCATATGCTTAGTGAGCGTGAGTGTGACTGTCGGTCTAAGGCTGTGGTGTGTGTGTGTGCATGTGCTGTGTGTATGTGTGGAGGTGCATGCATGATGTACATATGGGTGTGTGGGTGTTGGATGTGTGCTTGTGTGGTGTGTGTTTGTGTAGACAATGTGTATGTATGTATGTGTGTGTGTTATGTGTGACTAGTTGTAGTGTGTATATATATCCATGTGTGTGTATTAGTCAAGATTTTCCAGATACATATATGGAAAGAGAGAGAGAGAGAGAGAGAGTTATTTTAAAGAGCGGGCTCATATGATTTGCAGGCTTGAGAAGTCCAAACTCTGCAGGGTGGGCTGGCAGGCTGGAGACGTGGGGGAAGAGATGCAATCGGAGTTCCGAAGGCTGTCTGCTCCAGAATTCTTGCTCAGGGGGAGTCATTCTTTGTTCTATTCAGGATTTCAACTGATTGGGTGAGACCCACCACATTATGGAGGACAATGTGCTTTATTCAAAGTCCACTGATTTCAATGTTAATGTCATACCAGCCCTGGCCGGTATTCTAAGTGGTGAGAGCCTTCACACTGGAGGGTCGTGGGTTTGATTCTGGGTCAAGGGCACGTATTTGGGTTGCTGGTTCTATCTCTGGCCCTGGTTGGGGCGTGTGCAGGAGCCAACCAATCGATGTTTCTCTCTCTCTCTCTCCCTCCCTCCTTCTCCTTTTCCCCTCCCTCCCTTCCACTCCTCTAAACATCAATGGGAAAAATATCCTCGGGTGAGGATTAACAAAAAACAAACAACAGCAAATGTTAATGTCATCCAGAAAACAGCGTCACAGTAACATCCAGAATAGTGTTTGGCCAAATTTCTGAGCCCCAGAAACCAACGTGATTCCTCATGTGCCTACAGGGCCGCCTTGGCCGAACTGTGAGGCTTAGTGGCCAGTGCCCGGGAGCAGTTACTGTGCGCATCTGGCGTCAGTGAGCACGTGATGAGGACAGTTATGGTTGCTTTTGTTCACATGATTAGAGTTGAGATAGCAAGATAGCTGGTTAGTGCATAAGTGAGGAAGAGGGAGGGATGTTTACTGAGCTCCAACTATGTGCTAGAGCCTGCGCTTAACGCTTGTCTCACTTGCGAAGTTAAAGGTGACAGTAACAGTGCAGATGAGAAAGACGTGAATGATGTGACGGTGATAACAGTGACATGATGGTGGTGGTGCTCTCAGGGGCAGTTATGCGGGGAGCTTCCTCTGAGGGGAGCGCCTCAGAGCCTCAGTGGGTGTGGAGAGGTTGGGGCAGGCACAGCAGCTGGTCACCTTCTCTCAGGGAGGTAGACTGAGGCAGCACCAAGTGAAGAGAGTGTGGGATTCTGGGTCGTGAGCTCGGCATTTCCAAGCTGTGCAGTTTCTCCTGGAGAATCTCTCCTGTCGATGGGAATGTTGCCAATACACCCGCCTCTCCTCCCCCCCACCCCCTCCTTCTTGTCTCACTGATGAAGACAAGATGCCTTGATGGTGGAGCTCATGTTATGGGATATACGGGAGCTTTATAAAGTGAAAGGGATGTTTCCGACATGGACCAGTCTTGGGGCAGAGATGAACCCTTCACCACGTGTCCCCCAGTGGTGAGCACATAGCGGTCACTTTGCTGAATGGTTGAAAGGACTCTGCAGTGTCTGGGGATTTGAGGTTTGAACTGCAATAGCAAACAGCCATAGATGGAGTGGCTCAGACAGCAGATGGACTCCTCACAGTTCTGGGGGCTGGAAGTCCAAGATCAAGGTGCTGGCCCATTCGGTCCTGGTGAGGGCCCACTTCCCGGCTTGCAGGTGGCTGTCTGCTCGCTGTGTCCACACAGAGGAGGGAGAGAGATTTCTCTCAGTCTCTTCTGATGAGGGCACTAATCTCATCCTGAGGGCTCCACCCTCAGGACCTACTTCCTCCCCAAAGGCCTCATCTCCAAATACCATCACACTGTGGGTTGGGGCTTCTGTATGAATCTGGGGGAGACACAGTGAGGCCCATAGATTGGAGAAAGTGGGTCAATAGCTCGCAGTGAGGTTTGTCTGCCAGAGAACCCGTAGGGAGGACCCTTCTCTCTGCCCTCCCAGGCCACCTGAGCTCCAGGGACACCAGCAGGGAGGGTGCCCGGATGCCCCCACCTTCCATGCCCCCTGCATCCCCAAGGCGACCCTCTTCTAAGAGCCAAACCTTTCTGGCTACAGCTGAGTCAGGCTCCCCCATGCCCACCTGTTCCTCTTCAGAGTACCCATTTTCCCACTCACTGCGGGGCACCCCAACCTTGAGGGCTAGAGACTTCAACTTGTGGGTGATGCTTTCGTGCAGGGTGGGGGACCTTTTTTCTGTCAAGGGCCATTTGGATATTTATCACATCATTTGCGGACCACACACAATATATATTTCAGGGAGGAAGGGAGAGGGAGAAAGAGATAGAAACATCAATGATGAGAGAGAATCATTGATCAGTTGCCTCCTCCACACCTCACACTGGGGATGGAGCCCGCAACCAGGGCATGTGCCCTGACCGGGAATCGAACCGTGACCTCCTGGTTCATAAGTCAATGCTCAACCACTGAGCCACACCGGCTGGGCCAGGACCACACGTTTTAAAGGAAACAAAGCAGAAGGGAAGAATCAGAGCACATCTCCGAAGCAGCAGCGGTTGTTCGGTGGATCTCGGTCCCACACACCATGTAGGGCATCAGTGTGTCTCCACAGGTGTGTGGCTGAGGCCCCCGTCTGTGTGATGTCTGTGTGGGTGCAGAAAGGAAGGTTGAAAGCTGCCGCTGCAGGGGATGCTGCAAAGAAAAAGATTCACCCTCTGTTTTCAAAATGCCTCCAGGCAAGGCACAGAGGCAGGATGTGCAGGTGAGAATGCCCTCTGGGACCGTCTCTGCAGAACACGGCTTTTCACAGCCACGGAAATGAGGCCAAGAGGAGCCCCAAAGGAGCGGAGGCCGCTTCCAGGCCGTCCAGCGGGCTTCTGCCTCGGGCCTCCCCCTGGCCTCCTCCTGGGAGACAGGACGCCTCCGTGGAAGAGGCAGAGGGGATACCTCCGTGAAAACGGGCCTCCGAAAAGTCTCTTCTCCATGAAAACAATGAGCAGGACCGACTTCTCCAGAGCCCTGGAAATGGGCCAAAAGCTTGCAACGACCCTAAGAGTGTTTATTCAAGAAAAATGGCTGATCTTGTAAAAATATCACACTCAGCAGCTTTTTAACTTTCCCTGCTCCCCGCCTCCCAGCCCATCTCCAGCTCCGTGGGCTCGGGGACGGAGATGAAGGCCAGAAACGCAGTGGGAGCGACTTCAGAGCCTCATTACCAGAGCGGTGTCGTCGCCGAACAGTCTGATGGTGTGAAAAGACCCCGTGTGCAGAGCTGTGGTGAGGGACCTGACTTGGAGTCCTCCTGGCACAAAAAGCCTCTCCCCAGAGCATTTGGTGAAAACACTCACAGACAAATGTGTAGCTTCCGTGGCAACCCGAGGCCGTGGGTAACAGGTGAGCAAACAACAGGCTAATAGAAGGCTTGAAAGGAAAAGCTGAGGGCTGAGATGTCCACGAGAGAATTAAACTAGGAATCAATAACAGAAAGATGGCTGGATAGTCCCAACATACATAGAGACTAAACAACACACTTCCCAATAACACGGGGGTCAAAGAAGAAATCTCAAAATCCTATCTAATAAAAGAGTAATATGCAAATTAACCATCACTCCCCAACAAAGGTGGCCAGGGCGGGACACTGGCGGTTGCCCCAGCAACGCGAGCCCAGCACCCACACCCCGGCTGTGCAGCAGGAGGGGAGGGGCTTCTGGCCAGAGGCCTGGGCACAGGATGCTGGGCTCGCCTCACCCATGGCGACACGAGCCCAGTATCTGCGCCCCAGCTGTGCGGAGGGAGGGGAGGGGCCTCGGGCCAGAGGCCAGGGCGAAGGACACTGGCATTGTTGCAGGCCTGGCTGAGGGACCCCCCCTCCCCGTGCATGAATTTCGTGCACCGGGCCTCTAGTTTTAAAATATTTTGAAGTAGCCCTGGCTGGTGTGGATCAGTGGTTAGAGTGCTGGCCTGTGCACCGAAGGGTCAAGGGTTTGATCCTCAGTCAAGGGCATGTATCTGGGTTGCAGGCTCATTCCTGGTCCAAGAGTGCATGTGGGAGGCAACCAATCCATATGTCTCCCTCACATCAATGTTTCTCTCTCCCTCTTTCTCCCCCTCCCTCCCTTCCACTCTCTCTTAAAAAAAAATCAGTGATAAAAATAAAGATCCTCGGGTGAGGATTAACAAAAATATATTTTGAACTAAATGAAAATAAAAGCACAACTTAGCAATATTTGTAGGATGCAGTGAGAGCAGTGCCAAAAAGGAAAATTTAAACCTTTTTTTAAAAAATTGACTTCAGAAAGGGTAAGGGAGAGGGAGATAGAGATAGAAACATCAATGATGAGAGAAAATCATCAATCAGCTGGCTCCTGCTTGTCCCCTACTGGGGATTGAGTCCACAACCCAGGCCTGTGCCCTGATCGGGAATCAAACCCTATCCTCCTGGCTCATGGGTCAACACTCAACCACTGAGCCACACTGGCCGGGCATCAGAGAAATTTCTAGCACTGAACACATATATAGTTAAAGAACAACCTAAAAGCAATCATCTAAGTTTCCACCTTGGGAAGCTAGAAAACAGAAGAGCAAATTACTTCCAAAGTAAGCAGAAGAAAAGACATGATAAAAGTTAAAACAGAAAGCAATGAAATTGAAACTAGGAAACTTATAGAGAAAAACTGATGAAACCAAAAGCTGGTTCTCTGAAAAGATCGATCAAACCAATAAGCCTCTAGCCAGGCAAACTAAGGAAAGAAAGAGGACTCTAATTACTAATATCAGAAAGGAAAGAGAGGCATCACTACAGACCCCATGGCCATGAAAAGGATAAGGAAGGAATGCTATGAACAAATCTATGCCCACAAATTTGATATCCTACATGAAATGCACCAATTCCTTGAAAGACACAATCTGCTAGAACTCATAAAAAAGAATACGAATAGGCCTATATCTGGTCAAGAAATCATCCAAAGTCAATAAATGTAATATACTAGAATAAAGGATAAAAACCACATGATCATCAAAAAAGATACAAAAAAGAATTTTTTAAAAAAAAACCCTAGTACTCTTTTATAACCCCACTTCATGTTGTTTTACACAATGGATTTGAAATATAAGGGAATGTTCTCAAGCTAATAAAGAACATCTATGAAATACCTACACCTAACATCATGTTTAACGGTGAAAGACTAAAAGCTTTGCCCCTAAAGTCGGGAATAAGACAAGGATACCCACTTTCTCCACTAACGTTGTACTGAAGGTTTATCCAGGGAAAGTAAGCAAGAAGTAGAAATGAAGGCATTTAGATTTTAAAGGAAGAAATAAAACAATATGTATAAATGGCATGATCTTGTATATAGAAAATCCTAAGGAACACACACACATACATACACACTTAGGTATAATGAGTTCAGCAAGGTTGCAGGATAAAAATCAACCTACAAAATCCAATTGTATTTCTATCATTGAATAAACCAATCAAAAGTGAAATTAAGAAAACAATTTTATTTGCAAGAGTACCAAAAAGGATAAAATACTTAGAATAAATGTAACAAAAGTATAAGGCTTGTGCACTGAAAAGCACAAAACATCATTGAAAGAAAATTTAAGTCTTAAATAAATGGCAAAACAGCCCAACTTCATAGATTGGAAGCATTAATATTGTTAACATGGCAATACTCCCAAACTGATAGAGAGTCAGTGAAATTTCTATTAAAATCCTGGTTTTTCTCAGACATTGACAAGCCAGTCCTAAAATTCATATGGAAATACCAGAGTCCAGAATAACCAAAACAAGCTGAAAAAACAAAACAAAACAAAAACACAACAAGTAGGCAGACTCACACTGCCTGATTTCAAAACTTACTACAAAGCTATCAGTTGTGTAGTAATCAAGAGTGTGGTACTGACATATGAATAGGCATATAGATCAATAAAATAGGTCTGAGAGTCCAGAAATTAACCCTTACAGGTACATTTTTGACTTTTGAGAAGGCTGCCAAGAAAATTCCATGGTCAGAGAAAAATCTTGCAACAATGGTGCTAATAGAACTGGATATCCACGTGCAAAAAAAATGAACTTGGGACCCCACCTCACACCATGTGTAATATTAATTTAAAGAGATCAAAGAGCTACATTTGAATTGATTTAAAATTCTAATTGTCTTAGAAGAAAACACAGGCTTCCTGACCCAGAATTAGATAATGGTCTCTTAGCTCCAACACCTTAATTTCTTTTTAATTTTTAAATTTAATTGACTCTATTGGGGTGACAGCCTATATAATAAAAGGCTAATATGCAAATTGTCCCCTCAGGAGTTTGACCGACAACCGGGAGTTCAACTGCTCACTATGACGTGCGCTGACCACCAGGGGGCAGCGTGGAATGAAGGAAGGCCCCGGCCGGCAGCCAGCAGCCAGAGGAAGGAAGGCCTGATCAGCCGTATCCGTGGGTGAATTTTGTGCGCCGGGTCTCTAGTTGGTTAATAAAATGATATAGGTTTCAGGTGTACAACTCTATAATGCATCATCTGTATACAGTATTGTACTGTGTGTTCACTACCCCAGTTATGCCAACTTGAGCACAAGCAACCAATGAAAAAGCTGGTTCTAGATTCTCCAGTGGGCCCAGGGTCATCACAGGGTCCCTATAAGGTGAGGAACTAGGCCAGGCAATCAGGGTCAAAGTGATGCGACCAAGAAAGGCTTGGCCAGCCATTGCTGGCTTTTAGGCTGGAGGAAGGGGCATTAATCCAGGGCGTGATGGGCCTCCAGATGCTGGGAAAGGCCAGGAAATGGCTTCCCCTTTGGAGCTGCAGAAAGAACCAGCCCTGCCCAAGCCTCGGTGTCAGCTGTGGGACCCGGTCAGACTTCTGACCTCCGAATGGCAAGGTCGTGGATCTGAACTGTTGTTAGGCACCGTGTGTGTGTGTGTGTGTGGGGGGGGGGGGGCGGGGTCCTTACAACAACATGGCGTCTAACTCACAGAGCAACCTGGGGGCTTGCCTGGGATTGTGGGGTGGAGTCGGGAATGCCCAGGAAGGCCCTGAAGACCAGGCCGGGAAATCAGTCACTCCCTCCCCTCCCAGCTCCCATGAGGGCCCTGGGGGGAGGTGGCCATCGGCACCATCACCAGGGCTGGAGCTGGCCACACAGGCAGTCCCAGGCCGCCGGCCAGCCTCTCTAACCCAGGCCCGTGTGCGGGAGGCAGGGCAGCAGTCCCCTGCCTTGACCACTCACCCTCACGTCTTCTCCATTTGGGCTCCGTGAGTGGCTTTCCTGTCTCAGGAGAAGCAGGGACTTGCTGGCCATCCTCCAGGCCAGGGAGGACAGGAGCTGCCCACACCTCCCTGGAAAGCCACACTGGGTGGGGCCAGCTCCAAGGCACAGAGGGCAGAACATGGGGGGCCAGTGGAGAGAAGGCATTGCTGCTCATCCCAGCCTGCACTTATTATGCCCCTGCTGTGTACGCAGCCTGGGGATCCAGAGAGAAACGCTCCAGCTCGGGGCAGAGAGGCCAGCAAGCAGAGGAGCAATGGGGCGGGCACGAGAAAGGCCCCGATTAAGTGCAGGTGAGCGTCCGGGGGCCTGGAGGGCTGGTCACACTCCTCCTCGGTGAGATGGAGGGAAAGGCCGGCCTGGCTTGAGCAGAGGCCGCAGGTGGAAGAGGATGGAAGGGAGGTTCCTGGCCGGAGGCTGAGCTGCGTGGAGGATCCTGAGGGCCGAGGCCCAGCTGTGGAGTGAAAGTACAGCCGAGGGCCCTGGGCCTGTCTCAGGGGCCCTGGGTGCCAGGTGAGTTCTCGAGGGCTCTCTCTGAGTAGACAAGCAAAGGGCAGGGGGAGACTGGAGACTAAGGCCAGGGAGGAGGCCTGAGCCTGCCCACCCTGGAGGGTGCTCGGGGCAGTGGGATGGAGAAGGGGGCAGATCCCCTATGTGGGATGGCTGGCTGGGGTCCGGGATGGGGGTGGGGTGGCGCTGGAACCTGCTCTTCTCAGAAAAGGCAACTAATGGCGAGCTCTGGGAGAAGGAGCCAGACCCTCCTCTGGTGCCCTGTCCTGCAGGCCCAGCCCCAGGCCCCCGTCTCCCTGCTGCCTCATTGGATCGAGCCCCCCACGCCCAGCCCAGCCAGGCCTCTGCACCCCTTGCTTGTTGGGGTGTTTTCCTCTGAAGAGTCCTGCCTGCATGTCTTCCTGGAGGGGCGCCGGCACTTCCCTGGGCGCTGGGCTTGCAGATTTCATTACCTCTAATGAGCCAGTCGGAGACTGGGCGAGGCAATTAGGAGCGCTGGCCTTCCCGTAAGCCCGCTCAGAGCCAGGCCGGCATGCAGCCCTGGCCGCGCCGCCCACCGCCTCGTAATGAGAGGGAGAAATCCGGGAATTAATGAGGACGGGAAAATTAATCACAGGTTGCCCGGCTGTGCTGCACCCCGGGAGGCACTCTGCCGGTCTGGAGCCTCAGATCCCTCCTCCAGATCTGGGGGTGCGGGGGCCGGGAGGAGCAACCTCCAGGATTGTGCCATAAACACAGGGAGCCTTCCTGCCTCCCCCCGCCCCCACCCCCCTGGCACAGGGGGAGGAGGCAGCTGGGGTAGAGCTGGAACAAGAGCAGGAGACTTAAGGATGGAGGCTGAGTCCCAGATCTGTCACGTGCTGGGTGACCTGGGGATGGGTGCTTAACCTCTCTGAGCTCCAGTGCCCTCCATCTCTTAAAGGAAGATCACCTGGTGTGGTAGTCGTGCTGATGAGAGGTGGTAAGACCCATCAGCCCCATGGCTCATCATTGGAAACCGGGCCCTCCCTCCCCAGGAGCTCACACCCACGGCCCAGAGGATTAGGGAAGGGTGCACGTGACTGAGTGTCCTGGCAGGGGTGGTGCCTGGGCTTCCGGGACCTGCCAACCTGCAGCCATCACAGTCTCTCCCAAATCCACTCTCGGGAGAGGGGAGAACTCAGGGTGGGGGGAGGGATGCAGACAGGTGGGGCCACAGCCTGTGCAAAGGCCCAGAGGTGGGAAAGGGAGGGCACATTTGTTTGTCCAGTTTGGCAGAGCCACTTAGAGGGGTGAAGAGACACACAGTGAGGATTCTGGGCCCCAACAAGCAAGGGGTGCAGAGGCCTGGCTGGGCTGGGCGTGGGGGGCTCGATCCAATGAGGCAGCAGGGAGACGGGGGCCTGGGGCTGGGCCTGCAGGACAGGGCACCAGAGGAGGGTCTGGCTCCTTCTCCCAGAGCTCGCCATTAGTTGCCTTTTCTGAGAAGAGCAGGTTCCAGCGCCACCCCACCCCCATCCCGGACCCCAGCCAGCCATCCCACATAGGGGATCTGCCCCCTTCTCCATCCCACTGCCCCGAGCGCCCTCCAGGGTGGGCAGGCTCAGGCCTCTTCGCTGGCCTTAGTCTCCAGTCTCCCCCTGCCCTTTGCGAGGGTGGGCGCCGGATGCCAGGCTGGGTGTGTGGCCGTGTGTCCCGTGGGTACAAAGGGAGGCCGAGTCTCCCCCGTGCCACCCACCCGGCCTCAGCCTGGATCATGGGCCACCCTGGGGCTCGCTGGAAGGAGCGTAGGTCTGTGTCTGGGATACCATCAGAAGGCAGTAACCAACAACAGCGCATCCTAAAGCAGCAGCTCGGGCCCTTTTTATGAGGAAAAATGTGTTTTCAATCCCTTTCCAAGGATATAAGTTTGCATGAAAGAAATCTGGCCTTCCAGCTGCCCTCCCCTTGTGATAGACACTTTGTTTACCACTGTGTACAACCAGTACCCGAAGACGGAGCAGGTGGGCACAGGTGGGCACAAGTTGGTGCAGGTGGCAGAGGAAAGCACAGGTTGGCTCAGCTCAGAGGTGACATGGATTAGAGTCTGGGAGCTGGCCCCAAAGGGAGAGGGTGCAGGAAACTGGTTGGTTCCTGCAGGTGAGGAGACAGCAGAGAGGGAATGGGGGCAGCTCTGGGGAAGAAGACAGGGCCAAGGGCAGGAGAAGGGCTGCCAGCTGGGCCCCAGGGGAGAGGCAGAGAGGGGCTGAGCTCGGCCATGAGCCACGCCCTGACTGACTCCTGTATGGAGCTACCTCTACTCCGTCCACTGGACACTCGGCTTCCAGGGGTCCCCCTCCAGGAAGCCTTCCTTGAGACCCAGCTGAGCTAGCGCCCTGGCCCGCCGTGGTTCCTCATTGCCCTGTCTTGCCCCACGCGGCCCCACCCACCCCCGGCCACATCTACTGCCCCTCATCTCCCAGACCCCGGGCCGGCACAGGGTGCGGCACAGAAGCCAAACGACTGATGGACGAAGTAGGTGGGGCAGCCGGTGGACAGCAGGCCCCGGCAGAGCCCTGCCCCCACCCCCGGGCCACGGGCTGTGGTTTGGGCCAGGCCTCTGCCTTCTGGAAGCAGGGGTGGCGGCCTGGAGAGGAGGGAGGCCCGTGTTCACGCTAATTGAGCAAGGCTGTTGGCCATGCCTCCGTAAAGGTTTCCCGGCCGCTTTCATAACGAAATGTTTTATGGCATCAAACTGTCCTCCTTCTGGCCCAGAAAGGTCAGCGCGCTGCGCTTCTGTTTCCTGGGCAGTCGGGTCTGACCTTTCGTCAGTGACCAGTGGCGAGGCCTCTGCTGTCCCAGCAGCTGGTAGGACCCCCCTGCCCCCCTC
>NW_005369964.1:1790976-1806069 GCF_000412655.1 Myotis brandtii
TCCTGGATTGCCTGGGGGACACCCAGCCTCAGTTTCCCCATCTCTGGAATGAGTTTAGTTGGGCCCAGTGGGTGGGGTTGGGGGGTGCTTTTGCTCCCATCCTTGAAAATGTGAATAAAGGCTCAGCCTGGTCCAAGAAGCCTCCTGGCAAAGGGTGGGCAGGGCCCTATGCCCCTTTCCTCAGCCTCATGCCCCCTGGCCACGAAGCCTTCACCCTGCTTTGGACCCCTGGGAGGTGACAGCAGAGGGGACCCCTTTACCGAGAGACGTCTAGCTCACCCAAGATGAGTCCACCCCTACCTCCCGCCCACAGGAAGCAGTAACCCTTTCTCCCTAATGTGCCCCAGCCCGTGGCGATGGCACCTTAACTGAGTAGAAATGAGAGCGGTGGGAAGCTGTGTACTCGGAATAGTGTTACCAACAGGAAACCCAGCGGCATGTATGGCGGCCTCACGGAGCCCACGCTGCTTCTGTGAAGAAGTGAGTGCTATTGTCATTTCGACGGTACCACTACCACCGAAGCTCAGGGAGTAGAGCCACCCCGAGATCTCCCAGGGGACCCTTGGTGGGCTGGGCTTTGGGCCCAGTGCCACACTCTCTCCCCCTTCACCTTCTCGGCCACTTTTGCTGGAAGGGGACCTCTCGGGGGACGGGGAGCTCCGACTCACAGCCCAGGGTCCTGTGTCCACTGGATGTCTAGAGCAGGCGCGCAGAGGCAGGCCCAGCGCTGTGCGGGCTGTGGCTGGGCTCAGCGGCCCTTGGACAGCTGGTGGGCCCTGCCCTTCCCATGATAAATGTGATTTGTGGACGGCCGTCGGCACGGACCAGAGAAACCCGACGAGTTCAAGAAACACCCTTCGCACCAAACCCTCTTTGGAAACGTCCATGGGAAAGCGAAGCTGCCAGAGACGTGGGCTGGTCCTGCTCGCTCCTTGTCAGCTCCTCGGCCCAGTTATTTGAGAACAGCCACCCAAGATCAACTTCACAGACGCTTCTCCCTGCGAGGAGAAGGCAGAGGGGAGCCGGCGGAGGAGAAAAACACGGAACCTTCCCCGACTTGCCAGGTTTGCCCTTTGAAATGAGAAGCAAATGTTGGGAAAACATGTCAGACCTTCCAGGCTCCGAAACCAGCAGCGGCTTGGAGAGAACTAAGGAGGGGCGATGACAGCCTGTGGGGCCAGCAGGGCTCCTGTCGGAGGGGAGAGGGGCCCGAGGGCCAGGGACACCGCAGGCCACCCCAGGGGACCCGGCTGGTCTGGGGAAAGGAGCTGTGGAAGGCTCTGAAGACAGGAAAACCCGGGTGTGCGGAGGGCAGGTTCAGGGAGGAGGGGGCCCGCCCGTGTCTGCAAAGATCCAGGGGCAGGAGCCAGCGAAGGCTCTGGAACTAGAGGACGCCTCCTTTGTGCCCAGACCTCACACCTGATCATCGCCTTGTCTCCCACGGGGAAACATGGTCCCGTGAGTGAGTTTACTCAGTGGTCTTTCCTCGCGCCTTGCCGCCTCCCTGGAGCAGCCGAGGGCCACCTGCCCTGAGAAGCCACGGCCGTTCCCGGGTGGGCGTGAGCAGGGGACAGGCTCCCAGGGTGCTGGGTGCCATCTCCCCGAGGGCTCCCTCTGTGGTTCTGTGCTTTCTCTTGGCTCGGATGGAACCGGGCTTCCACTGAGCGGTGATGGCCGGGCCTGTGCCCGCCACCTTGTGAGGCCTTGGGCAGCAGAACTCATGCCTAGGGCCTGGGGGGCGAGGGGTGGTCAGTTTTCACTTCACCTCCAGAAGTTTCTATGCTCAGAGCCAGGTGGGCTGGAGTGAGCTCCCCGTCCATCTCGCTGGGATGTGGAGGAGAGGCTCAGGCCAGACTGACATTAGAAACCCCGCAGCTCAGATATCTGCTGTGTCGGCCGGAGGCGGGGCTGGGCAGCTCGGCCACTGTCCCCCTGGGAAGACCTGCCAGACCTCCAGAGTTCACGGGCTTTAGAGGGGACCCCTCCCACTGGGCATTGATGAGGATGGAGGCGCTGGTCTCAGGCTCCGGGCCCTGGGCTCTCGCTCTCCTGCTGAGCTGGCCGGACCCCGCGGTGGTGGTGGCGCTGGCCCACTGATTGGCCCTCGGGGCTCACCCTCATCAGGCGGATGAGATCATTCCTGCCTGCTCTGGGCACCGGGGGTGTGCGGTGGCAGGTGCCTCGCTGACTGTCACAGCCCCATGCCCCCCACGGGCGCGTGGTGGGAGCGGTCATGCGGCGGGCGGGGGAGGGGCTCGCTTATGTAACAGCGCCCCGCGGGCCGCGTGGCCCAATGCTGCAGCGGCTCATTATGCCCGGCCTCCTAACGAGCCTCTGGGGCTGCTCCCGCAGCCAGCCCCCTGCGGCCTCGGCTGCGGTGGGGGTGGAATCAAGGAAAGGCAGGCCTGTTAGTGCCAGGGGAACGGAGCTCAGACAACCCAGACTTTCCGCCTGTGGGGCCCCAGGGGCTCACACACCCTCTGTAGACAGAACTTCAGCGAGAGGCGGGCTTGGGGCGGTCGGGTTGGGCAGTGCCCTCTCCTCTGCCTGTCGGGCTGGCTACGGGCCTCTTGGTTCCTTATATTCGTATCCAGTGAGCCCAGCCTGACGAGGTCGCTGTGAGAATTAAACAAGAAATGGAGGCACGGAAGTTCCATAGATTCGGAAGTCCCCACGAGGCCCCAGAGGGACATGGTTATTCCCACGAAGAACGTTCCAGCCACACGCCCAGCTCTCCCCAGCACGTGGGCTGTGTGAGGCCGGGAACATGAGCTGTGATGTTCCCACATGGACACGGGACATCGAGGCAACACGGCACCTGGGCTCTGTCCTGACAGCCCAGGTAGCCGGCGGAACAGGTAGGAACAGACAGGCAGACCAGCTGGCTCACCGGCAGTCATGGGAACTGGCCGGGATGGGAATCCAGGCTGCTCTGACCCCGCACCTCCCGCTGCCCCCACAGCCTCCCTTGAGACCAGAACATTCTTTGGAGTGACCCCTCCATGGCACACAGAGGCCTTTAGAAATACGGTAAAAACTGGATCCTGTTCCCAGAGGAACGTGTACACCAGCACGCCGGCACTGAGGGGGCTGGTGGGCACATTCACGTTTGGGTGGCAGGGAGTCCTGGGACCCCAGTGTGAGACCCCTGTCCTGGAGCCACGCCCCTCTCGAGGTGGGGACCCGTCTGTGATCAGCGGTGTGTCTGGCCCACAGAACAGGGACCCAGCTCTCAGTCTCCTAGGGGATGGGCTCCTTCTGAAGGGGGGGCTGGGGGAGCGGCAGGTCATGGTGGTGGGCTGCTCCGGGGCGCCCACCAGGCTCCCAGGAAGAACGGAAGAGGCTGGCTGCTCAGTGGTGTCAGAGGAGACTCCCCCCGCCCCCCATACTTCGAATGTGTGTCTGGGCATCAGGAAAACCTGAGCTGGCCAGTGTCTTGCTGAGCGTCCAGTCTCTTTCACAGAATCGTCTGGAACGTGGGTGGATGGGCCCCCTTGTCGGGTCCTGGTCCATGCCCACTTTGTTCCCACAGTCTTGGCACAGGCAGGTAAAGCCGGGGTCGGCTGAAGCCCGGTGGTAAAGGGGGTGCCGTCATCTGACCCAGATCAAGCATGCCTTGTTGGATGCTGGGGACACCCTCTCACGTCTCACTCCTTAGCTACCTACCTTCAGGGCGATGCCTGCCTGTGAGCCTCTGTGGTGAATGGGTCCGGGCTTCCTGAGAAATGCATCCCACTTTTCACTACAGTTCGTTAAATCTAGACACAGGGATGTTTGTGGCAGAGGCAGCGAGTGATTTGTAGTAACAGATGACAACCCAAACACGAGTCGTTTTTAACTGACATTCCAGTGAAGTTGTGTCCAGACCCCTGAGGTGGCTTTGTCTGACTGACTCTCTGGAGCCTTCTTCTTGGGGAAAAAGCCCAGACCACCCTGTTGTTTACTGGAAATTGTGTTCTTTGCCACGGTTCCTGCAGCTCCAAGAGCGGGTGAGCTGGAAGGCCTGTGTAAGCACTGCCCGCGGCTCCAGGGAGCTGTTCCAGAGGCCTGGCTAGTCCTCCTCCACCCCCACCCCCAGTGAACATAGGGCCGACAAGGTGTGTTCACCAGGTGAGTTCAAAACTGCGAGTGGCACCTCCCATCTCCTGAAGGCCCAGCCCAAAGACCATCTTCTCCAGAAAATGGTCCTCACACCCTCTAGGCTTCCCTTGACTTTGCCAGAAATGGCTGTTCCCTTTTCCAGGTCCCTGGGGCCTCCTGCTAACTTCTCTCAGGTGAGTGAGCACGTGGGCGGGAATTGGACCTTGTTCCACCACCCCGGCACCAATCCCAGGAGTCCTTCTGGACAGGACAGGTGTCTCATGGGTTCACCGAGAATCAAGCCTGTGTTCTGCTTTGCTCTGGCTGCTAAGCTGTAGCCAGAGGACAGGCAAGCAGAGATCATCTCTGGCTTTCAGCGAGGATTTCAGTGTCAGAGTCCCTTGGGCCGCCATGGGAACAAGATGGAGGCATAAGGTCTTTCCAAAAAATCACAGAAAGGACTTGTGGATCTATGACTGTGTCCAGGATATAGCATGGACCCTGGACCGAGGTTCGACCTCCAGGCCCACCTTGCCCAACTCTTCCAGGAAGTTTCCTTAGGCACTTGGGGGAAGATGGAAGACAGCACCCAAAGCTGGGAGGGAACCTCATCTCATGGGTGATCAGCCAGCCTTGTGTACAGGTGAGGGGTGGAGTTAGCAGGTCTAAATCTGCGTGCGTTAGACTAGAAGCTGCATCTTGCTGAGCTGAGGTGAGAGCATCGTCCTGGCTGCAAGTCCGCCTGGGAAGGAGTGTTCCTTTTCTAGGCGCCCTGCTCTGACCCAACACCAGGGTGGACAGCCCTGGGGAAGCGACCCACCACAGGCCACCCTGCTTCGGGGACTGAGTCACATCCTATTTAGTTGCTCGCGTATGGTTTCATTTTGCAGTTAAGTAATCTTTAATAAGTTATTTTTTAAAAAAGAAAAAAATCAAATGGGGCAACAAGATGGCCTTGTTGTTTTCAGGGAGGGGCTGACCAGAGATGAGAGCATCCACTCCAGGTTTTGCCATGACACCCACTAGGGTCCCAGGTACTTCCACAACATCTCTGGTTGACACTATGACAGAGTCTAATCATCCAAATTTGCCAAAGCTGGGGTCTGTCTGCTTCCTGCCATACATCTGTTGATCCACTCATCTATCTCTCCATCCATCCATTTACCCATCCATCCATCTATCTGTCCACCCACCCATTTACCCATCCATCCATCTATACATCCACCCACCCATACATCCATCTATCCACCCAGCCACCCATTCACCCATCCATCTATTCATCTATCTATCTATCCATCCAATCCAATCCATCCATCCATCCATCCATCCAATTCATCCTCCCATCCATCAATCCATCCCACAATCTAGTTCAGTCATTCATCCATCTATCCACTCAACCAATTCATACATCCACCCACCCACCCATCTACCTATTCATCTCTCCAATTCATCTCTTTATCCTTCCATCCATCCATCCAATTCATCCATCCATCCATCCATCCATCCACCCATCCATTCATCCATTCACCCATCTCTCCATACATACATCCATCCATCCATCCATCCACCCATCCATTCATCCATCCATCCATCCATCCATCCATCCATCCATCCACCCATCCATCCATGCAGTCATCTATCCAATCCTTGGCCCTGATGGTGTCATAGCTATGGATTTCTGTAGTCTGAGCCCAGTGCTCTTACAACTCCCCAAAGCTGCCTCTCAAATTCAATTTCTTTCTCCAGAACCCAGACCCTTTCTGAGGGTCCTTTGGAAGGCCCTTTCCATTGCTCTTTTTTCAAAAGACTTCCCACAAGAGCTGTAAACTGGGGCTTGTTCCTTCTGCCTCTTCCATGGCTCCCCCACATTCTTGAGTGTGTTGCATTATGGGTCCAAGAGGTGGAAACAGAGCAGTTATCCTTTTCCATGTTGGTTTCCAAGAGAAAACAGAACAATGAAAACCCATTGTCCTTTGGCCCCGTCACGGCTGCGACAGCTCTTGGAGGTCTGAAGTGCTGGGTCTTCGATGCTTACTCACTTGGCAGCAACTCTTCCCGAGGACAGACTTCAGTTAAGAAATGTGCAAAACAACCCAAGATGAGTGGAGTGTTTCTTTTTTCTTTCCTCTATTTTGGTGGTGCCCAAGACTGAGGTTCTTTTCAATATGTCAGGCTTTCAAAAAAAAAAAAAAAAGATTAAAATGCACCAGATTATTACATAACACTGTTTCAGACTTAATTTAGCAAACTGTAACATTTTTATCATTTTTATAAAGCCCTTTTTAATGAAAACCGTCTGCAAGGAGACCAAATATCAAGCCGGAAATCATGTTTTCTCTGCATTTGTCATCCCTGAAGATGTTGTTTCCAGATTTTACAGAAATAATAAATTTCATTTAGAAGTTTGGGCCTCCACAGCGGTGCCACACATCTCGGAATTTTCCAATTTACAGCACAAGAAGCTAACCCCGCTGTAATTTTTCATCTTCGCCAACTCTGACCACAATTTCATACCTTCCTTGCCTCTCTGTAAATGTAGTACTTGTAGCAACATTCGACCCAATATGTTTATTTTACAAGAGCCCAAAAAATGTTGTTCTAATAAGCATCTGCATATTTTCTCAGTGACAAAGGTTTTCAGCCCGTGGCTCCTGATTGCCCAGGTCACTGCTGGATGCGATTCCCACAGGCGCCTCCCGGGCAGCGGGGGGTTGGCCGGGAGGTGTCCCACTTGGATGCGCACCGCCCGCTGGGGAACCTGTTTGGGAGTCGTATCGGCCCGTCCAGCATCCAGGCCTGTGCTGGACACCCCTCCGGTGACACCTCATTAACGGAGGTGAGACTTCCAGTCCCAGATACTGTGACCAGGCCAAAAGCTACCATAACGCTCCCTCTACAGGGATTTCTCAGATCCGCGATGCTCTGACCTGGCTGGGTGGCCGCCCAGTGACCTTGGGCCTTGCTCCTTGTTGGAAACCGAGGCAGCTGGAGTCGGGGAGCCCTGTGAGGTGGGCCAGACCCTGAGGCCTCAGCTGGCAAGCTTGTGACTGGCACAGGTCCGGTGGGAAGTAAGCCTGGTTGAGCCAAGGTCCTGGCTCCCGAAGGCTGGCTGCAGAGGTGGGGGAGGGGGGGCATGGGGCCAGCCAGCCCCTCCTCGGCAACTCTGGAGGATATCGTGTTAACTCCGGGTCTCTGGAGACGAGGCGTGGATTCAATGGGGCTGAGGGAGCCCATGGCCTGGAAAGGGCACCGGTCCGTCTGATCCACAGCAAACACCCCAACAACAGGCAGAGTTTAGGGTACAGTTCTCTCCTGTCCAACAATCTGGCTTTGACTGGATTCTGACAGCCTTTTCCAGTCCCCTCTCTGAGGACTGGGCGGGAAGGGCGCTGTGCTCGGGGTCAGTCCCAGCTGCTGCTCGGGCAGGGTTCACCCCAGGTCCTCAGCCTGAGATGCCATTGTTCTCAGTCCCCAAGCTTTTATTGAGGCCTGCAAGGAGGGCCACCACCTCCACCACTGCCTGGGAGAGAGGGGTGTCCTGGATGCAGGGCCCCTGGAGCCGCCAGCAGGAACATCCTGGGCAGGCCCGGATGACCGCTCACCTGGTCTTGGGAGGCAGGCGGTGTTCACGTCACCTCCCTGGTGGCAAGTCACTCTCTGTTGGGGTCCAAGTTGAAGAGGTCCCTCCTCGGCCGTATCGCAGGAGCAAGGCCACAGACCACTTCCCGTGCAACACCATGAAGCGTCCCCGGCTGCTGGCAAATGCCAGGAGTGGCCGCCCACCGCCCCTCCCCCAGAGTTAGGCAGACCTGCATGTTCCTGCCCAGGGTCCTGCTGAGCCTTCCCCAGCCAGGGACCTGATTCCAGGGTGACGGCCTTCCCAGGGGGTAGCTGTCTTACCCGACATGGGAGGAGACGGAGCAAGGAAGGGGCAAGCCTTGCCCGGGGTCACTCAGCAGCTTAGGGACATAGTGAGGGCTTTTCCCGTCTCACCCCGTGCCCAGGCCTGGCCCCAGCCAACCTCCCCACACATTCTTCCAAGGAGTTAGGCCAACCTGCAGTTCAGCCGAGGTCGCGAGAACTCCGTGCCGCTATGTCCCGTCCAGCCCCGCGCTCCCCATCAGTGCGAACAGCCCCACCGGCCACGGCCAAGCTAGCAATCTCCTGAACCCCATGGCCGAGGAACAAAGGTCCAATTGAGCCCCCGGGTGGGAAAGGGATCTCATTAAGGCCCTGGCAGCCGACGTGGGGGCTGAGGAATTGTTTTTAATGGAAAAACAAGAATTTGCTGTTATGTGTTAGATTAAGGCTTTATCCAGGGGAATTAATCGTCTCGCTACCGGCCTTCACCCGCATCGCCTTTGACCTCACATCCTGGGAGAAGGCACGACCAGGGCTGTGAAATTGGTTCATTTCTCTTTCCGGTAGTTAATGAGGCCTCCGACAGCCCGTGCACGGCGCCTCCTCCCCGGGGGGGCTGTGAATTGCTCTCACCTGCACTCGCGACAGGCGCTGAGCAATCGCCAGCCGTCCCCGGCCCTGCCCGCTAATCCATCGCGCGCGCCCCGCCAGATCCATCATCTGAAACACAGCCCCGGTCACGAACTGCCATCGCTCAGGGGCCTCCTGGGTCGGTCCACCACCAGCGGAATAATGTTCAAACGCTCCCGTCCCCTGAGCTCGGGTTTCAACAAATTTCAACTTTTTATTGGAGTATAATACACAGGCAGGGAAGTCCACAGATCACAGGGACAATATTAGATTTTCAGAAAATCAAAGGCCCACCTTCGCCAGCCTCCTCCCGATAAAGAAACACAATCTCGCCAGCGCCCGGAAACCCCCGGCACGCCTCCCGCAGGTCAGCAGCCCCCGGCCCCTGGGGTGGCCACTATCCTCATTTCTACACTTTTTTTTTCTTTTACTGGTTATTGCATTTTATACATGAAACCATACATCATGTTGTGCACCTTCTTGTGTTCTGTTCAACAAGTTTTGAAAATGTTACACGCTGTTCTCTGCACACCGGGGACCGGACATCCCCCCCACCCCCGCCCTTGCCGGAGCATCACCAACGGCTCAGATCCTTGACGAGCAGACTCGAGGCTCCTCTCGGGGACCACCTCCGATGTCCCACCTCCTGAGAGCTGCCCTCGGATGGTGTGAACTTCCAGGTAGACAGAGAGCTGCGGACTCTAGGGGTGCCTGGCTGAGGGCCTCCACATGGGGGCAAGTTTATGGAGCGAGCCCTTAAATGAATGGCGCTTGCCACTCTGTTGCTGAGTTCCTGTCTCAAGGCTGGTGTTCACCTGCCATGGTCCTCATGGATTTCAGGTGGCGAGGAAGTCCGCTGGGAAAGAGAGGGAGGGGCGTAGAGAAGGGGAGGAGGGAGAGGAGAGGCCGGTCAGTTGTCCGACTGCCTGCTGTGTGCCGACACCGCAGTGCTTTGCTGCCGTCCTCCGGCTCAGCCACTGCGACGCCTCCTTCTGTGACTTCCGTTTCCCTGCATGCTGTGTGACTCTGTAGAGGTTACTTAACCTCTCTGAGCCTCTGTCCTCTCCTCTAAAGGAGGGATCATGGAGTCTGCCTGGCAGGGCTGTTGTGAGCACTGGTCACAGAAAGGCAAAGAGCTGGCCCGGGACGCAGCCCACAGAAGCGGCTGCAGACGCCCAGCAGGACGACGAGCTTCCGGTCCTGCCTGCATGTGGCACGGAGGACGGGAGGGAGGTCAAAGAGCTCCTCCCACCCTCAGGAAGAGGCCGGTGGGTTCTCACAGCCCGGGGCCTCTCCAGTTGCCGGGGACGCTGTTTCTTATGTCTGGGACCCTGTGAGGGTCTCAACTGAGACGCTCCAGAAGCCCCCACACTGAGCAGGGCGACCCCTTTTCTTCCAGCCTGGTACAGGATGAGGGTCTGCCAGGGTGGGGAGAAGGGGCCACGGGGCTCTCAGCGTGCACCCCAGAGCACAAGGTGACCCCGTGAGGAGGGGGCGCACTTAAAACTGCTCTGAAGCTGCAGAGAGCTTTAAGACTGCGCGTGGCACAGAGACGGGGTGCCACCGCGGCTCAGCTGGGGCGCAGACCTGAGCGGTGGGGCTGGGTTGCAGGGTTTCCAGGGAGCACCTCACCCAGGCCTCAGTGACTGCAAACTGCCAGGACCCCACCTTCCTCTGGCGCATCAGCCTCTTCTCCGGGCACAGGGCCCCGCCCCCTGTGTGACCCGGCACTCCCTGCAGTGGGAGAGGGAGAGGGAGCAGGGTCACCCAGCGGGTGTCAGCCCCTTACTTCACACCAAGCAAATGTCCCGATGGGACTGAAGACCTAACAGATCCCAGGTCACTGGAGCCTCAGAAAAGAGGGAAATGTGGGAGAGGGAAGCCTGCCCAGAAAAGACCGGAACCACAGGTGCCATAAAGGAAAAGCAGAGGGGCCTGGGGAGGCCTCGCGCCAGATGAAAATCAACAGTAAACGGCAGGCCGAGGAGGCATTCCCCGCCACTGGCTAGACAAAGGAGCAATATTCCTAATAAGCAACAAGCAAATTAATTAGACATCGCGCTCAGACAAGCACGGACCGAGGCTCTGAACAGGCACCCACAGAAGAGGAGTAAAACCCGCGGCAAGCATCAGAGCTCCTCGACCAGGGAAATTCACGTTATGAAAAGAAATGAGACGTTGGAGGGCTTTGGGCCGTGACAACAGCCCTCCCTCCAAGCTAACAAGGGTGTGGGGGTGGGCACCGGGCACACCTCGGGGAGGGGCTCTGGCCGATGATGTGAAATTCACAGACCCTCACACACAGCAAGTCCACCTGTAGGACGCGAGCTTCCCTTACAGAGATCGCTGTCTTTCTGGGCCACCAGACACGTTCTGCTCCCTCACGAGGAAGTCCGCTGGGAAAGAGAGGGAGGGGCGTAGAGAAGGGGAGGAGGGAGAGGAGAGGCCGGTCAGTTGTCCGACTGCCTGCTGTGTGCCGACACCGCAGTGCTTTGCTGCCGTCCTCCGGCTCAGCCACTGCGACGCCTCCTTCTGTGACTTCCGTTTCCCTGCATGCTGTGTGACTCTGTAGAGGTTACTTAACCTCTCTGAGCCTCTGTCCTCTCCTCTAAAGGAGGGATCATGGAGTCTGCCTGGCAGGGCTGTTGTGAGCACTGGTCACAGAAAGGCAAAGAGCTGGCCCGGGACGCAGCCCACAGAAGCGGCTGCAGACGCCCAGCAGGACGACGAGCTTCCGGTCCTGCCTGCATGTGGCACGGAGGACGGGAGGGAGGTCAAAGAGCTCCTCCCACCCTCGGGAAGAGGCCGGTGGGTTCTCACAGCCCAGCGCCTCTCCAGTTGCTGGGGATGCTGTTTCTTACGTCTGGGACCCTGTGGGGGTCTCAACTGAGACGCTCCAGAAGCCCCCACACTGAGCAGGGCGACCCCTTTTCTTCCAGCCTGGTACAGGATGAGGGTCTGCCAGGGTGGGGAGAAGGGGCCACGGGGCTCTCAGCGTGCACCCCAGAGCACAAGGTGACCCCGTGAGGAGGGGGCGCACTTAAAACTGCTCTGAAGCTGCAGAGAGCTTTAAGACTGCGCGTGGCACAGAGACGGGGTGCCACCGCGGCTCAGCTGGGGCGCAGACCTGAGCGGTGGGGCTGGGTTGCAGGGTTTCCAGGGAGCACCTCACCCAGGCCTCAGTGACTGCAAACTGCCAGGACCCCACCTTCCTCTGGCGCATCAGCCTCTTCTCCGGGCACAGGGCCCCGCCCCCTGTGTGACCCGGCACTCCCTGCAGTGGGAGAGGGAGAGGGAGCAGGGTCACCCAGCGGGTGTCAGCCCCTTACTTCACACCAAGCAAATGTCCCGATGGGACTGAAGACCTAACAGATCCCAGGTCACTGGAGCCTCAGAAAAGAGGGAAATGTGGGAGAGGGAAGCCTGCCCAGAAAAGACCGGAACCACAGGTGCCATAAAGGAAAAGCAGAGGGGCCTGGGGAGGCCTCGCGCCAGATGAAAATCAACAGTAAAGGGCAGGCGAGGAGGCATTTCCCGCCACTGGCTAGACAAAGGAGCAATATTCCTAATAAGCAACAACAAATTAATTAGACATCGCGCTCAGACAAGCACGGACCGAGGCTCTGAACAGGCACCCACAGAAGAGGAGTAAAACCCGCGGCAAGCATCAGAGCTCCTCGACCAGGGAAATTCACGTTATGAAAAGAAATGAGACGTTGGAGGGCTTTGGGCCGTGACAACAGCCCTCCCTCCAAGCTAACAAGGGTGTGGGGGTGGGCACCGGGCACACCTCGGGGAGGGGCTCTGGCCGATGATGTGAAATTCACAGACCCTCACACACAGCAAGTCCACCTGTAGGATCTGGCCGATGGTGTGAAATTCACAGACCCTCGCACACAGCAAGTCCACCTGTAGGACGCGAGCTTCACTTACAGGGATCGATGTCTTTCTGGGCCACCAGACACGTTCTGCTCCCTCACCCCTGTCCCTCAGGAAGGCACTCCCCTTGGATCCCCCAAAATGGAGTAACCTCACCACCACCACCACGTGAAGAGGGAAGGGGCCCAGGGCAGGGGCAGGCGAGCAGAGCCAGCCTCCAGGCCCCCGCTCCTGCCATTCCCTCTCCCTGCTGGCCTCTTCCTGCCCTCACCTGGCACCCCCACCGGCTAGGACCAAAGCCCCCGCCCTGGCTCTACAGGCCCGCCTGGTCCTGGGGCCCCGCCGCGGGAAGCCCACCTCATTCCCAAGCAGAGCTGCACCGCAGCCCACAGAAGCGGCTGCAGACGCCCAGCAGGACGACGAGCTTCCGGTCCTGCCTGCATGTGGCACGGAGGACGGGAGGGAGGTCAAAGAGCTCCTCCCACCCTCGGGAAGAGGCCGGTGGGTTCTCACAGCCCAGCGCCTCTCCAGTTGCTGGGGATGCTGTTTCTTACGTCTGGGACCCTGTGGGGGTCTCAACTGAGACGCTCCAGAAGCCCCCACACTGAGCAGGGCGACCCCTTTTCTTCCAGCCTGGTACAGGATGAGGGTCTGCCAGGGTGGGGAGAAGGGGCCACGGGGCTCTCAGCGTGCACCCCAGAGCACAAGGTGACCCCGTGAGGAGGGGGCGCACTTAAAACTGCTCTGAAGCTGCAGAGAGCTTTAAGACTGCGCGTGGCACAGAGACGGGGTGCCACCGCGGCTCAGCTGGGGCGCAGACCTGAGCGGTGGGGCTGGGTTGCAGGGTTTCCAGGGAGCACCTCACCCAGGCCTCAGTGACTGCAAACTGCCAGGACCCCACCTTCCTCTGGCGCATCAGCCTCTTCTCCGGGCACAGGGCCCCGCCCCCTGTGTGACCCGGCACTCCCTGCAGTGGGAGAGGGAGAGGGAGCAGGGTCACCCAGCGGGTGTCAGCCCCTTACTTCACACCAAGCAAATGTCCCGATGGGACTGAAGACCTAACAGATCCCAGGTCACTGGAGCCTCAGAAAAGAGGGAAATGCGGGAGAGGGAAGCCTGCCCAGAAAAGACCGGAACCACAGGTGCCATAAAGGAAAAGCAGTACAGGCCCGCCTGGTCCCGGGGCCCCGCCACGGGAAGCCCACCTCATTCCCAAGCAGAGCTGCACCCGGGCCATGGGTGGGTGTCAGGCTGCAGATGCTCTCCGCCCCTCGCCCCTCAGATTGCATCTGTGCGTCTGTGCCCGGTGCCCCCACAGCCAGCAAAGAACGTCCTGAACAGCCATTCAGTGGGCCTGGCCCTGCACGTGAGCCGTACACGGGGCTCTCCGCGCTCGTCCTGGGTGGGGAGCAGGGTCCCAGGCCACCAAGTGTCCCAGGCCCGGGACCTGACAAAGGCGGCTGGGTTTTCAAGACTGTGGTGGGGGTGGGGGTGCCACCCTGCCCCCTGTCTCTGAGTCCAGCTGGGCACGACCCACAGCCCTTTGTGGCTGATGGCCATCATGTCACCGTGTACTCGCCTGTGCTGCCTGGGGCATTGGGCGAGGCATCTCTGCCCCTGGGGCCTGGGTAAAGGCTGTGCCACCGGCCTCGCTGCCAGGCCTCTGCTCCCCGGGTTCTCTCCAAGCCCACACTCCTGGTGGTTCACCGAGGCACTAGTGGGATTGGGCTGGTCCGAGAGCCAGGGCTGCAGGGGACGTGGGGGCCTAGGACCTGGCAGGTAGGGAGGAGGGGCACCTGGAGGAGCCGACCGCTGCTTGTGGTGGGGGACCCCCATGACAGTGAAGTCTTTAGTAAGCTTGCCTCCCCACCCCCTTCTGGGTCATCCCTACCAGGCCTGGGGAGCCTTCCCTGCAGACAGGCCCTGCCCCCTCCCCCTCGGCAGCCCCCTGAGGCCTTGGCTGGCTGTGGTCCTCCCTCTTCAAGGTTCCTTCCAGGTGGGATGAGCAGCAGGAACAGCTTCTCCTGCAAGTGGCTGCTGGGTAAGGGAGTGACTGAGAGGGTGGGCGGGTGGAAGAGACAGGAAGGAACTGGAAGGAAGGAATAAAGAGGAAGAGGATGTTAGTTCTCTTTTTTTAAAATTTGTTTCTTGCCCAGCCAGCATGGCTCAGTGTTTGAGCATCAATCTATGAACCAGGAGGTCACGGTTCGATTCCCAGTCAGGGCGCATGCCCGGGTTGCGGGCTCGATCCCCAGTGTGGGGCGTGCAGGAGGCAGCTGATCCATGATTCTCTCTCATCATTGATGTTTCTATCTCTCTCTCCTTCTCCCTTCTCTGAAATAACAATATATTTTAAAAGTTTGGTTCTTTAATTATAGTTGACAATATTACATTAGTTTCAGATTTCCGACATAGTGATTAAACATTTATATATCTTATGAAGTGGTCACCCCAATGAATCTAATACCCACCTGACACCACACATGGTGACTACAATGTTATTGTCTATACTAGAGGCCCAGCGCGTGATTGAAATCGTGCGAGGAGGCACCCCTCGGGCCGCCGCGGGAGTCAGGCCGGACCCATGCCGCAGGTGGCTGGGACCCACGCCTGACTTCTGCCCCAGGCCCCTCCTGCTCCCCT
>NW_005369964.1:1807183-1809160 GCF_000412655.1 Myotis brandtii
CCCCCTCCTCCCTGGGTGCTTGAGGTACCAGCCCTCCCTGCTCTCTAGAGGCAGGCTTTTCCCCATCTATGGAGGAGTTTGAACACCGGGCCCCTCTCTGCCCCGGTATCTCTGCTTGTCTCTTAAATTCCTCTGGAGGTATGGGGAGCAGGACTGAGATGGCCCCAGGGACCCTGCCTTCCGGTGTTCACGCCCCTGTAATGCCTTCGCCTCAGGGGGAGCTGCTCTTACTGAGCAGAATGCAGCAAAAGAGATGGAATGTTCTTTCTAGAATCAGGTTTTCTTTAATGTGGCTTCTGCCTTGGTCTCTCTCTCTCTCTCTCTCTCTCTCTCTCTCTCTCTCTCTCATGTCTGAGGCAGCTCTGTGGAGGGGCTCACATGGCCAGGGAAGGCCTGTGAGTGAGGGAGCCTGGGCGTAACCTTCCTGCACCAGTTGAGCCTTCTGCTGAGCCTGCAGCCCCAGCCAACGTCTCTGGAGGGACTTCATCCTGACCCTCAGAGTCCCTGTGGGAGAACGAATGTTTGTGGTTCCCAGACTCTAAGTTTTAGGGTGTCACACAGACTAGAGAGCTGATGAAGGGGGGGCCTCAGAGAGGACCAGTGGTTCTGCCTCTGGGAGTCTGGGCACTGTCTGAGCATCATGGGCCCTCCTGGTGCCAGTCTTAGAGTAACAAGTGGGGAAACTGAGGCAGACACCAGGGTGCGCTTGCCTGAGGCCCCTCTGCTGCTTTGCCCAGGGGCTGGAGTGGCCTCCTTGACAGGACCCCTAGGGGGCAGGGCTCAGGCCTGACTTTTGGGTCTGGAGAGAGGAGGTCCCTGGACTCAGCCCTGGGGGGCGGGGGGCGGGGGGGCTGCTGGCTGTGTCGCTTTCACATGAGAAGGCCTTTTGAACTTGAGGGGGAGGCGCAGCCACCTCCCCCAGGGCTGAGTCCCGAGGGCCTCCTATCTCCAGACCCAAAAGTCAGAGACTCTGACGCTGCCCCTCCTGCTCCCCCTCCTCCCGTGTCAGGACCGGGTGAGGGCACTGGGCCCCCCTGGAGCCGAGGATCCCCTTCCCACCCCGAGGCCCTTAACTCAATCACACCTGAGACCCCTGCCACGTGCAGTGACCTACCCACAGGTTCCCAGGCTTGGGCCGTGGCCATCTGGGGGGCATCCTGCCGGCCACAGCGGGGCCTGTGGTTTTCTCTAGAGAGGAGCTGGCGAGGGCGCAGCGGGGCGGGTCTCCAGACCCAGGCTCTGCGGCTCTCCTGAGGCCCTGAGGGGCCACGGCTGGCTTTTAAACCTGGACCTTCCTGGGAGCACGCGGTCCTGGAGGGGCTGACCTCGAGCTCTGCCCCCTGAGCGGAGGCCTTCGAAGCTGATGAGGCAGGAGGGGAGGGAGCAGGGAGGCCGAGCGGAAATTCACCCCGTCCCCAGCCACGCGGGCCAAGGCAGGCAGGGTCTGCTGTCCACAGAGCCCTCTGCTCCCTGGGGACCCATCAAGGGCTGGGAACCTGCAGCCAGAGTGGCCAGTGAGGCTGGGCGGTGGGTGTCTCAGGCTCAGCGGGGCGGAAGGTTCCGGATTTAGCCTGTGTCTGGGCCGCTGCCCCCTCCTCTCTACATGAGCCTGGCACTTGGCCTCCAGAAGTCTTTAGCCTTCACCTCTGTTCAGGGGGCTGGGGCAAGGGTCGAGGGGCCCTGGTCAGACTCACACACTCAGCTGCATCGGGGTCTCTGAGTCAGAGGAGGATTCATCAAGTCCCTCGTCAAGAGCCGGGCATGCTGACCACGGGGTCTGGGCTCCAGCCTTGGGGACGGAGGTTGCTTCCCACGCCCCGTCCAGCCTGATTGGAACCCTTCTCTCCGTCCTACGCTGGCCTGGTCCTCACCACTCCCATCACTGTAGCCCTCACCACCCACCGGCTGCCACACCACCTACTAGCCGCCCACCACCCACCGGCTGCCACACCACCTACTAGCCGCCCACCACCCACC
>NW_005369964.1:1809554-1811062 GCF_000412655.1 Myotis brandtii
CCCCCCCACGCCGCCCGTCTCTCTGTCGCTGCCCACCTTCCCCCGAGCACCAGGAGCTTCCACCCTGTGTACTGAGCTCCTCGGTGGCCCAGGCCTGTATTGGGGACGAGGACACCACAGCGGTCCTGGCCCTGCTGAAGTGACTTGGGCCACAGTGACATCCAAGCCCCACTTCTCCCCAAATCATGCTGCTAGTTTCCCGCCTCAGGACTTCGCCTGTGCTATCCCCCCCCCCAACCCCCCAGAACGTCTTCCTCCTGACTGCAGCCTGGGAGCCCTGCCTAAGTCTTTTCTGGAATCGATTTGTCCCTCCCTGCGCCCCCCTGCAGCCCACCCCGTGCTGTCCTCCTGGATCTCGGAGCCTGGCTGTGTACCCGGACGCAGTGACAACCACTCGGGCAGGAGCTGGAGTTGGCTGCCCTGCACAGGGTCCCTTTGGAAACTTGCGACGTTGAGGCTGAGCAGTGTGGCCACTGAGCGCCCCCTCCAAGCTGGTGCCTGCAGGATGCCCCGTGCAGGTACTGGAGAGAGAGGCCAACCGAGAGGACACCGAGGGTGGGCGCCGTGCCCTGAAGCCCTGCCTGGCCAAGGGCAGCTCTGGGGTACAGACGTTTGGAGCGGGGATGCTGGGAAGACCTCTCGTAGGAGGGGGCATTGGAGCTGGGCTGAGAAGAGTGAGCAGGAGGTTAAGAGAGGGAGAAGTGGGGAAATTAGTGCCGCAGGAACATCTGTACTCCTGTGGACTAGGGCTCAGCAAAGCCCAGTGGCCAAACTCTGACCGAGACTTATTTTGCACGGCCTGTGAGCTAAGAAAAGTTTTACATTTTTGAAGGCTTTGAGAAAAAAATAAAGAGGCATATACAACAGAGACCACATGCAGCTTGGAAGACCCGTGTCCCTCCTGCAGCCGTTACAGAGGCGTGAGGAGCCCCTCTCCCCAGGGAGGCTGCAGGCGGCCTGTCCCTCTGTTGCCAGCCGGAGAGGGTGAGCAGGGCGAGCTGCAGCTGGTTGACACGGGGAGGAAAGAGCTCAGGGCTGTGTGCCCGGGCCAGCCCCCGGCCTCTCTGGGGGACCCCAGATGCGGGTCAGTGAGTGACAGCCCCTCTCTCCCAGGGAGTGGGGAGCGCTCGGTGCGATCGTGACTGTCACGGGCCTGCGCCGGGCCGCCCAGGGCCCACCCTGCCTCCAGCCAGCTCGGTGACCTCAGGGCCCGGGACGGGAGGGCTCCCACACTCTCTGAATTAGCCGGATTTTCCACCGGCCGCCCGGTCTGGAGGGACCCGGCAAGATGCGGTTCCAGGCTCAGTAACGTCTCAGCTCTAATGAGCTGGAATTCTAGTGGTTTCTTTTAATCCCACTGTGTTTACCCCAATCAGCAATCGAAGGCTGGCTGGGATGGTTGTCATTTTTCCTGTGATTAATGCTCTGGCAGACGGGCCAGTTTTCCAGGAAACGCCGCTCTCCCCATCCTCACGCCAGCCAGCAGCATCCTCGGGGCCGAGGGCAGC
>NW_005369964.1:1811406-1811715 GCF_000412655.1 Myotis brandtii
GGCGGCCTGGCCTCGAGGGCAGCTCAGGTGCTCTGCACCTGCCCGGTGGCCCCTGGCGACTAGCCGTCGCTCCACCATTGGTGGCCTTCCTGAGGGCAGGGCCATTTCTTAGTGTCTCAGGGAGGGCTCCTCAGACGCAGAGCCTGGGGTAAGAAAGGTGGGTGCAATGATTTATTTGGAAGGTGAGCCCCGAAACACTGGGATGGGGGGCAGGATTCCTTTCCAAGCATATCCCCTCTGGGGCAGCTGGGGTGCAGTCCCCCTGGGAGAGCAGTGCCCACAGCAGCCCCAGGTGGAAGGGCTGCTCCC
>NW_005369964.1:1812027-1822175 GCF_000412655.1 Myotis brandtii
GGGAACAGCAGGTTCACAGCTTCAAAGGAAGCCCGTGGGCAGCTGCTGGCAGCGGGCGCGCTCTGAGATGCTAGATCAGGAGATGCGTGCAGCTCAGCTCTGGGGCCCAGTGCGTCTGCTCCACCATGTTAACGTGTCCCACACGTGCTGCCCGTCCCACTGCCACGCGCAGGCTTGGGGCTCTGCATGCCGGGTGGCCAAGCGACTCCTGTGTCGTGGACAAGGACCAGCACAGGCTCTGGGAACGCACAGACGTGGCTGTCACCCTGCTCCCCAGGACCTGCCTGGGTTCCCTCAGCGCCTGCTCTCCACAGGCTCCAACGCCAAGAGGCCTCTGCCCCCGGCAGGCCCACGACTCCCCCATATCTCCCCCTCCAGGGCTCAGCGTGGCCCTACATACCGGGAGGGGACCGTGTCCGAGATCCCATGGGAATCGAGGGAAGGACAGGCCCGGGACACAGGCTGGCATCTGCACACACTTGCTGTTCTTCTCTCTCCCTGGGCTTTAATGCGATTTCCCCTTTCTTTAAAAGAAGAGACAAGCAGCGAGGCCCATGTACAGGGGCCTGGAAGCGAGTCTGTGGGGAGTGGGGGGAGCAGGGGGAGAAGGGTGAGTGGCTGATATGAAACAGCCCATCTCAGAGGGGAGCCCAGACCCAGAGCCTGTCTTGACGGAGGAGAGCTGTGGGCTGCAGGCTCTGAGCCGTCGAGGACTGCCCCATCCCACCCCCACCCGTTTACCGGGAGCCCTCACCCAGACACGGCCCCAGTACACATGCTGGCCAGCACCTCCTGAACCCTGACCTGCAGGCTCGTGGGGCCAGCGCACAGTCAGGATTGGTAACTGGCCTTTTCCAAAGCCTCCCATCCCCCACCCCCCACTGGTCCGGGTGGTGCTGGTCCCACCTGGCATGGCTGACCAACATTCTGGGATAAGTCAAGTCAAAGTGTTCAGAGAGGCCCGGACAGAGCGGGGCCTGCCAAGCAGGAGCTCAGGAAAGCCCTGCCCTCCTCGGGCCTCACCTCTGAACGCCCTGAGCTCCAGTGCCGGAACCCTTCAGACCTGGGGGCCCCATGGGAGCCCTGGCTGTGCCCCTCAGTGCACGCTCCCCGTTCAGCTCCGACTCGGGGCACCCGGCTCATTTGACAGGGGGTATTGGCAGAGTTGAGGGGGAAATGGAACTTCCATTCTCAGCAAGGTGGTGTGAGTCGTTGGCTTCAGTTAGTTGGGTGTTGCTAAGGTGTTAGGCAGGAAGCTAAACACCCACTCCCACCCAGTCTGCATTTACAGCTGAACAGAGTGCTGCTGCTCACAGGGAGGTGGAGTAGGGTCAGGCTCAGTACATAACACCCCAAATATCCAGGTGCAATAAAGCTCACTCATCATACAAACCCGGGCAATCACAGCTGGAATGAGAAACAGCAACCAGAGGCGCCAGCCCTGAGGTGAGCCAGATGCCAGAGGTACCTGACGAGGACTATAAAGCAGCAATCCCAGCGAGGCCTCAACAGCAACGGTGACCATGCTTGAAACAAACAAACAAAAAAAACAAACAAAAACAGAAAATCTCCGCAAAGGAATAGAACAGTGGTTCTCAACCTTCCTAATGCCGCGACCCTTTAATACAGTTCCTCATGTTGTGGTGACCCCCAATTTCATTGTTACAAATTGAACATAATTAAAGCATAGTGATTAATCACAAAAACAATATGTAATTATATATGTGTTTTCCGATGGTCTTAGGTGACCCTTGTGAAAGGGTCGTTCGACACCCAAAGGGGTCGCGACCCACAGGTTGAGAACCGCTGGAATAGAAGATATAAAATAATACCGGGGGGGGGGGGGTTTAGAACTAAAATAATACAGTACCGCCCGGCTGGCATCGCTCAATGGTTGAGCATCAACCTATGAAACAACAGGTCACAGTTCGATGCCCAGTCAGGACACAGGACCAGTGTGGGGCCTGCAGGAGGCAGCTGGTCAATGATTCTCTCTCATCATTGATGTTTCTATCTCTCTCTCCCTCTTCCTTCCTCTCTGAAATCAATAAAAAAAAATATTTAATAATAAAATAAAAACTAAAAAAAATACGGTACCTGAGATTTTTAAAAAGTAACCTCACTGGACAAGCTCAATAGTAGATCAGAGATGACAGAGGAGGGGAGCAGTGAACTCCAAGACAGATCAATAGCACTGGAAGGCAGACCAACTGAGCCACAGAGAGGAGAGTGACTGGAAAAAAACTAAACAGATCCTCAGGGACTGCGGGACTATTCCCAAGGTTCTAAGACATGTTACTGCAGTCTCCGAAGAAGAGGAGGAGAAAGATGGGACTGAAAAAAGGATTTAAAGAAAGAATGGCTAAAAATCCCCCTCATTTGGTGAAAAGCATGAACTTATAGGTTCAAGAAGCTGAGAGAACCCCAAACAGGGTAACCCACCAAAGAATCTGTGCCGAGAAACACCAGAATCAAACTTCGGAAAACCAAAGACAAAGAATAAAGCCTGAGAGCAAGCAGAGAGAAGTGACATTTCACATGTAGGGGAACCCCGATCCAGATGAGGGCAGATTGGTCACCCCACACCGTGAGGGGCCAGGAAGAAGTGATGCAACGTTTTCCAAGTTCTGAAAAAGAAAAAAGAACTGTCAGCCCTGGATTCTATATGCAGAAGAAATATTGGGCAGCAATAGAAGGGAAATAAATCTAAATTTAAATTGTGAAACTGTAAAACTCCTAGGAGAAAATGTAGGAAGACTGCTGCTTGACCTTAAGTTTGGCAATGAGTTTTATTTATTTATTTTTATTATTTTAAATTTATTTTATTGCGATATAATAAATATATAACATTAATTTTAGGTGACAACATAATTATTCAATATTTGTATTTTGTGGACTGATCACCACAATCATTCTAGTTACCATCCATCGCCATGCAAAGTCACGACAGTTTTTTTCTCATGATGTAACTCCTGAGATTTAATTTCTTAGCAACTTTTCAGTTTGTCACACAATATGAATGACTACAGACACACGGGCCTGGTGGGCATCGCTGGAGGCCGCAGCCAGCTGGACAGAATGTGCCTTTTCTAAACAGGCACCCAGGAACGTTGCTGTGAAAAAGACTGCAGGACCGGAGTGTGCACAGATCTGAGGCTCCCCGGGCGTGTTTATCTTCTGGGGCCGAAGTCCTTTTCATCGAAAATAACCAAAGGACTTTGCGAATTTCTGTCGGCTCTCAAATGTTCGCCTCGAGACCATTCGTGTCCAAGGAAGAACTCAAAGATAAAGAAAAGGGGGATCTATGGTCCTGGGATGTGGCTTTTTTGTCCGAGCCAGCATTCCTGCTGATCTGGGCGAAAGTCCAGGCTGTGTGTTACATCCTCATGACTTATTTATTTTATTTCTGGGAGTCTGTACCCCTTCACTCATTTCGCCCAACCCACAGCCCCACTCCCTTCTGGCAACCACCAATCTCTTCTCCGTATCTATGTTTTGTTTTGTTTGTTTGTTTGTTTTGTTTTGTTTTTTTAGATTCCACAGAAAAGTGAAATCATACATGATTTGTCTCTGTCTGACTTTTTGCACTTCGCATAATACTCTCATGTTGTCACAAATGGCAAGAGTTCATTCCTGCCGTGGCTGGTGTGGCCCAGTGGGCTGGGTAACATCCAACACACGTGAAGGTTGCCGGTTCAATTCTCCAATCAGGGCATATGCCCCAGTTGTGGGGTTGATCTCAGTAGAGGGTGTACAGGAGGCAGCTGATTGATATTTCTCTCTCTCTCACTCTCCTCCCTGCTCCCTTCCTCTCTCTCCCCTTTCTCTCTCTCTCTAAAATCAATAAAAACATATTTTAAAAGAGTTCATTCTTTTTTATGGCCGACTAATATTTCATTGTATAATGTACCAACTCTTCATTATCCATTTATTCACCAATGGACAGTAAGTTTGCTTCCCTGTCCTGGCTATTGTAAATAATGCTGCAATGAACATAGGGCTGTATATCTCATTTTAAATTCATGTTTTCATTTTCTTCAGATAAATACCCAGAAGTAGGATTGCTGGCTCATATGATAGCTCTCTTTTTAATTTTTTGAGGAACTCCATACTGTTTTCCATAGAGGCTGCACCAATGTACAATCCCCCCAACAGTGTACGAGGGCTCCCTTTTCTCTATATCCTCACCTACAGTTATTTCTTGTTTTATTGGTAATAGCCAATGCTAACAGGTGTGAGGTGGTATCTCATTGTGGTTTTGATTTGCATTTCCCTGATAATCAGTGATGTTCAGCATCTTGTCATATGCCTGCTGGCCATCTGTCTATCTTCTTTGTAAAAATGTCTATTCAAGTCCTCTGTCCACTTTTTAATAAATAACTTATATAACTCAATAGCAAAAAGGCGATGAGTTTTAAAATACAACACCAACAGCAGGCTCTGTAAAAGGAAAAGATGATTAATTGCATGTTTTTAACCAAAAACTTATGTTCTGCAAAAGGCACTGTTAAGAGAATTAAAAGACAATCCACACATTGGGAAGAAATATCTGCATAACATTTATCTTCTAAAGAACTTGTACCCCAAATAAACAAAGAAATCTGAAAATTCAACAATAGGAAAACAAACAACTTAATTAAAACATAAGACAAAGGTCTGAACAGACTCCTTACCAATGAAGATATGCACATAGTGAATAAATATCACGTGTTGTTGCGACTTTCAAAATAAAGCGACAATGAAATACCCACCCGGATGGCGGGCGAGGGCGCAGAGCAGCAAGGCACGCTGGTTCGTTGCCGGTCAGGACGCAGAACGGCGCAGCCACTTCCAAAGACAGTTTGGCAGTTTCTCACGCAGTTAAACATAGTCTTCCCATATGATCCATCAAGCTCCCCGGAATTTACCCAACTGAGTTGAAAACTTATGTCCACACAAAAACTTGCATGTGAATGTTGATAGCAACTTCCTTCGTAATTGCCCCAAACTGGGAACAGCCAAGATGTCCTTCAGAGGAGAACGGATAAAACAAGCAGTGGTTCACCCACACAATGGAATATTATTCAGCAACAGAAAGAAATGATTTACTGAGTCACAGACAGACATGGACGAAGAGGAAATGAGAAGGGAAGCTGTGTGGCCTATCGCTAAGTGAAAGAAGCCAGCTACATACAGTTAGGGTCCCATTATTTGATAGTGCAGGAAAGGCACGACAGTCAGTAAAAACACACAAAAAATAAAAATAAAAAACCTGTGGCTGCTAGGAAGTTGGGGAGAAGGGGTGAACAGGTAAAGCGCAGGAGTATTTTAGGGAAGTGAAATTATTTTGTACCAGTGGATGTATAACACTATACAATTGTCAAAACCCATAAAAACCTTACAGCACAAGGAGTAAACTGTAACATATGCAAATTAAAAAAATTGTTTAGGAGGTTGGGCATCCCAGGCTAGAATGCAGATGTGAGAAAATAATCTGAATATATTACAAATGTATGACATAGCCTCAGACAGGTAAGGTGCTGCCCGAGGTGCCTGGGAACCTAGTGTGGTCCATAGACCAAGGCACAAAGGGCTGTACCTGAGCGCTGTGTTCCTGTTGCAAAAGTTGTTGATCACGGGGTCCAGGTTACCAACCCTGCAACCAGAGGTTCTCAACCTGTGGGTCGCGACCCCTTTGGCAGTCGAACGACCCTTTCACAGGGGTCCCCTAAGACCATCCTGCATATCAGGTATTTACATGACGATTCATAACAGTAGCAACATTACAGTTATGAAGTAGAAACGAAAATAATTTTATGGTTGGGTCACAACATGAGGAACTGAATTTAAAGGGCCAGAAGGTTGAGAACCACTGCCTGAAACCCCTCTGCACGTGCTGGAACTGAACAGTTAAGCGCGTGGATGGCAGGTGGTGGGAGCCACAGCAGTTTCTCACAATTGGAGTGGGAGCTTGCAGATAAGGAGGGGAGACGTCTAGAATGATCTGTGTGGTGATACATTAGATTTAGAGACATCAGCATGAACTCGTGTTTAGCATAATATAAACACAGATGGTTCCATAGAGAGAGATGTATAGACGTGCATTTGCATGGGTTCGTATAAGCAAACGTATCTCTTGGCTCTGCCGACTTAAAGGGCCTAGAAGCAATGATACTCCGGTAGCCACAAGCACATCTTGCGCCCAGATGTTAGCGTCGAGCACCATTGCCCAACCAAAGGAACCAGGGCTGCTTGGATAAATGACCGATTGCAGGACTGGGTGGGGGAATTACAAGATGAGCCTGAGGCATCTTGTAGTGCCAGAAAGTAAGAAAGTGCTTTAGAAAACTAACCCAAACAGAAGACTGACAGCGATGGGAAGTATGTCAGTGGGATAAGGCGGCCAATTGAAAGAGCTCCCAACAGTCAAAACGGAAACAATTTGAGTGACAAAATAAATACCCTGGTATTGGATGATGACCTAAAGTATAAAATACATATCCATGAGTCCACATTAACATCAGTAAGTGATGAAGTGAATAAATAAATACATAAATAAAGTCTACTGTGCGGGAGAATTCCAAACAATTATGCAGATGTTCAGTCCTTAAGGGGGTGGAGCATAGTTCCCATTTCCCCTGTGTGGGTTGCACAGGGTGACTTTCTTTCCAAGAGGACAGTGTGGCAGGGACATAAAAGAGCCACTTCATTGAGGAGGCGCTTGAGGAGCACCTCCTCCAGCCAGGTGATCGAGGTTAACACAACGGTGTTAAGGCACATTGGCGGCACGTGTCCCTGAGGTGCTGTGATGAGACTGTCACTTCCTCTGGGTGCTCTTCTTCCACCACGCACACCAGTCCCTTCTGATCATGAGAAAGGCATCAGGCAAATCCCAATTTGGGGACATTCTACAAACTATCTGATGAGCGCTCTTCAAAACTCTCAAGGTCATCGAAAATATATAAAAGGAAAGCCTGAGGAATTGTCGACAGGATGACCAAGGGGAACCTGAGACACATGATGGCTAATGCAATGGGATGTCCAGATGGTATTCTGGATCAGACAAAGGGTGTCAGGGGGAAAGTGAGGCAATCTGAGTAATAAACAGACTCTAGTGAATAAAAACATATCGAGATTGGCTCACTAATTGTGGCAAACTAATGTAAGATGCACAGACTAAAAGGAAAGGGATGGGGAAAGTATTTCATGAATATGGAAATGAAAAAAAGCTGGTGTAGCAATCCTTACATCTGACAAAATAGACTTTGAAAGAAGGGTAGAGTAAGAGACAAAGAAGGACACTATGTAACGATAAAGGGAGAATCTTACAGGAGGATCTGACCCTTGTAAACATTTATGCAGCCAACCTAGGAGCACCTAAATATGTAAGCAAATCTTGATGGACGTACAAGGCGAGATTGACAGTAATACAATCACAGCAGGGGATTTCAACACCCCACTGACATCAGTGGATAGATCTTCCAGTTAGAAAATCCGCAAGGAAACAGTGGCCTTAAATGACGAGATCAGATGGATTTAATTGTTATTTTCAGAGCATTCCGCCCCAAAGCAGTAGAATACACATTCTTTTCAAGTGTAAATGGAACATTTTCTAAAACAGACTACATGTTAGGATACAAAACAAGGGTCAATAAATTTAAGGATATTGAAATCATAGCAAGCATCGTCTCTGACCATGATAGTATAAAACTGGAAATCAAACACAGGAAAAGAAACACCTAAAAACACACAAAGACATGGAGGCAAAAAAAATTTTTTACTAAACAATAAATGGGCTAACAATGAGGTCAAGGAGGACATCAAAAGATAACGTGAAACAAATTACAATGAGAAAGAGACAGCCCATAAACTAAGGGATATAGTCCTAAGACAGATATTCATAGCATTACAGGCCTACCTCAAGAAACAGGAAAATTCTCAAATACACAATCTAACTTTAAACTTAAAGGAACTTAAAAAATTAACAAACGACGCCCAGAGTACGTAGAAGGGAAGGAAATAATAAAGATCGGAACAGAAATAAACAAAATAGAGTAAAAAAACAAAACAATACAAAGATCAAAATTAAACCAAGAGTTGCTTTTTTAAAAGATAAACAAGATTGGCAAACCTTTAGCTAGACTCATCAAGAAAAAAAGAGAGAGGACCCAAATAAGTAAAATCAGAAATGAGAGAGAAGTAACAACTGATACTTAAAAAATACAAAAGATTTTGTAAGAAAATACTATAAACAACTACAGGCCAACTAATTGGACAATCTGGACAAAATGGGTAAATTCCTGGAAACATACAATCTTTCAAAACAGAATCAAGAAGAATAGAGAATCTGAATAGACCGATTACAACTAGCAAAATTGAAACAGTAATAAAATAATTTCCCAACAAACAGAAGTCCTTACAGATGAATTTTACCAAAAACTCAAAGAAGAACGGACACCTGTCCTTCTCAAACTGTTCCAGGAAATTCAAGAGGCGGGGAGACTCCCAAGCTCATTTTATGAGGCCAGCATTATCCTAATGTCAAAAACAGACACTGCAGAGAAAGAAAATTGCAGGCCAATATCCCTGATGAACATAGATGCTAAAATCCTCAACCGAATATTAGCAAACCAAATCCAGAAATACATAAAAATCTTAGAAGAAATAATTTTTCATAGCAATATTTAGTCTGATACATATATATCTCCACGGGCAAGGAAAACAAAAGAAAAATGAACAAATGGGACTCTATCAAACTAAAAAGGTTTTGCACAGCAAAGGAACCCATCAACAAAATGAAAAGACAACCCACTGAATGGGAGAACACATCTGCATATACATATATGAAAGGGTTAATATCCAAAACTTATAAAGAACCTATAAAAGTCAACACCAAAGAAACAAACCATCCAATTTAAAAAAATGGGCAAAGGTCCTGGAGAGACACTCCTCCAGAGAGGACATCCAGAAGGCAAATAGACACATGAAATGAGGCTCAGAGTCACTAGTCATCAGAGAAATGCAAATTCAACCACCATGAGATGCCACCTCACACCTGTCAGAATGGCTGTCATCAATAAACCAACAGACAGCAAGAGTTGGCCAGGATGTGGAGAAAAGGGAACCCTCGTGTACTGTTGGTGGGAATGCAGACTGGTGCAGCCACTGTGGAAAGCAGTATGGAGTTACCCCCAAAGCTTTAAAATGGAACTGCCTTATGACCCAGCAATTCCACTTCTGAGAATTTATCCGAAGAAACCTGAAACGCTAATTTGAAACAATATATGCACCCCTGTGTTCATACAGTGCTATTTACAATAGCCAGGATTCGGAGCAACCCAAGTGCCCATCAGCAGGTGAGTGGATAAAAAAAAACTGTCCTACATTTACACAATGGGCTACTACTTGGCCATAAAAAAGGAATGAAATTTTACTCTTTGTGTCAGCATGGATTGGCTCTGGAGAGCATTATGCTAAGCGAAATAAGCAAGTCTGAGAGAAAGACTGGTGCCATATGATTTCACTCCTATGTGGAATCTAACAAGCAAAATAGAGACAGATGCATAGACAGAGAGCAGGCATGCTATATATATTATACTTTTCCCTTGGTGGCATCTCCAGTTTCTATGGCGTGTGGGAAGAGAGCTCAAACAGAAAGGGTGAAGAGGCTGAAGAGTCAAGGGCTGAGTTCAAAGAAACCAGAGAAAAGTGAGGGAAGAAATCCAGAAAGGAGAGGGCATGGGGGGGAGGGGGAGAGAGGGGAAGGGGGTATCCCAAAATCTGCACACAAATGCCTCTTCAAACCTTGGCTGGCCCCTGAATCATACAGGTGAGACTCCAAAGATCTCCATGAAAACAACACAAGGAGCCTGGAAGATGAGAGCAGAGATTTAACCAGCTGTTCAGACTTTGAAGTTCAGCTTCTGCAATGTTAGTCCTTGAACTGATGCCAAGGCAGGGCCGTGCCGTAGGTGTAAGGGCCACGCCCCAGGACCAAGGGTGAACGTAGGGCTAGGAAATACTGATATAAACTAGCCCCTCAAAAACGGACCCAGAGACAGAGAAGCATCGATCAGACCAAACCTCAGAGGGGAGGTAGGGGAGGGTGGGGGTAAGGGGGAGAGATCAACCAAAGGACTTGTATGCATGCATATAGGCCTAACCAATGG
>NW_005369964.1:1822230-1838656 GCF_000412655.1 Myotis brandtii
GGGGGGGCAATGTGGGGATAAGGACATATATGTAATAACTTAATCAATAAAGAAATTTAAAAAATAAAATAAACCAGCCCCTTCAAAGCCTGAACTCAACCCTCCACCAGGTCACGGTAATTGCTTGTAATTTGATTGCCTGTTAGAACAAAAGGTAACACTATTCAGAGGAGAGTAACAGACTTCAGAGCCTCTGCGATGCGCAATGGACTTTCACTTAATCTAAACTTGATAGTCATACAAAGGAGCAAGAAAATGGGATCCATCATAAAAGAACAAATAAATTTAAGAAAGCAAACTCAGAGAAGACAGACGGTAGAATTACTTAACAAGAACTTTAGAATAAGCATTACAGATACGTTTTTAAATTTTTATGAGAAAATGTTGATGGACTGTGCATATATACCAGTGTTTCTCAACCTTCTGGCCCTTTAAATACAGTTCCTCATGTTGTGACCCAACCATAAAATTATTTTCGTTGCTACTTCATAACTGTAATGTTGCTACTGTTATGAATCATAATGTGAATATCTGATATACAGGTTGGTCTTAGGCGACCCCCGTGAAAGGGTCGTTCGACTGCCAAAGGGGTCGCGACCCACAGGTTGAGAACCGCTGATATATATATGCACTGTGATGAAAATATCAAGAGAGAAAGGAAAATGATAAAGAAGAATAAAATGAAAATTCTAGAACTGGAAAATGCTAAATGTGATATGAAAAATGTATTGAATGGCAGACTGAAAACTGCAGCAGAAAGCATCAGCGAACTTGAAAACAGGCCAATAGAAATTAACCGAACTGAAATCCAGAGAGAAGACAGGTTTTTAAAACATTGCACAGAGCCTTGCCGAACCGGGAGGCAATTTCAAGCAATCGAATATAGATGTGGTTGGAGTCCTAGAAAAATGGGGGCAGAAAAAAACGTATGTAAAATTATAGTGGTGAAAACATTTCAAAATGTAATGGAAAGCATTAACCCGCAGTGCCAGTGTGGGCCAAAGGAGAGTCTGTATAAAGTAAATGGCACCTAGGTGCGCCAGAGTAAATAAAACTTGTGAAAATGAAGGATCAAAAGAAAAATCTTAAAAGCGGTCAAAGAAAAAAGACACATTACATACACGGAGAACAATCAGAAATATAACGCCATAGATAACATTTTTAAAGTGCTGAAAGGAAAAAAAAAGTGTCGTTCTGGAATTCTGAATCCAGCAAAAACTGTCTTCTAAAACATAGGGAGAAATAATGACATTCTTGGCAAATGAAACCCAGGAGAATTCCTTGCCAACAGACATATATATATACTACAAGAAATGCTAAAAGATGTTCTTTAGGCTGAAGGCAAATGATGATGGGTGGAAATTCTGATATTCAGAGAGGACTGTAGAGCATTGGGAATGGTTACTACGTGAGTAAATATAAAATTGTATTTTTCTAATTTCTTAAAAGGCAGTTGTTTAATAGATAAATAACAGAGCTTATAGTTTATATAGAAGTTAAATTTATGACAATAAAAGTCCAAAGGGTTGCTGGGGATAAATGGACTTATGTTGCTGTGAGCATCTTATGTTATATGTGAAATGGAACATTCATTCAAAATGGACTATAATGGGTTAAGAATCCATATTGTAATCTTGGAAAAGTAAAAATAACATAAAGAAAAATAGCTGAAAACCCATTAAAAGAACTAAAATGGAATACAAATAATAATAATAATAATGAACCTGAAAGAAGGCAGAGAAAAAGAATAGGAATAAACTGAGGAAAAAATAGAAAGCAAGGAGCAAGGTAGGGGGTTCAAACCCACCCGTGTCAATAATTTCACTGTTTACAAATGGAGCCTCCTCCCCTCCCACCCCCCATCCCCACTGTGAATCTAAAACTGCTCTAAAAAACAGAGCAATACAGGATCAGGCTGGAGCCTCATCCCAATGCACCAAGGTTATGGGTTCGATCCCCGGCCAGGGCACATACAAGAAGCAACCAAGGGATGCATGAATAAATGGATCAACAAATCTCTCTCTCCCCCACTCTTCCTCTCTCTAAAATCAATCAATTAAAAAAATAACAGCAATTAAAGCGGGGCCGGGGGTAGGGTGGCGAAAGTATCCAAAAAATGACACAGGAACCAGCTTGAAGAAGCTCCTACTGGTCAACTTTAGGACAATTGGAGCACAAACCTAAACAATAGTAATGGGTGAATAAAAATGCACATAACTATACTACAATGGATAGATATACAGGAAGGGAAAGCTCTTCTTCCTTCGGAAGAATACCCAGTGGTATATAGAGAAGGCAAGACGAAGAGCAAATGATCGCGGCGTGCTGAGCCACTAGGTGAACGTGTTGTGAGGAGCAGGCTGTTGACACAGTCTCCAGGTATCTCTGCGATTCACTGGATTGCGTCCCTCCGAAACTGGCACAATGATGGCCGAATCCCCGGAGCCTTAGGGTGTGTTGTGCCTTCAAAGAGGTCCCTGAGGCTCCATGAGGTCCTATGGGTGGTCCCTAATCTGATAGGACTGGTGTCTTTGCAAGAAGAGGAAGAGACGCCAGGGGATTGTGCTCGGGGGAGAGTCCTGTGAGGACACAGTGGGCAGGTGGCCATCTGCACCACCAGGAGAGAGGCTTCTGCATAGAAGACCCGTCCACATCCTGATCTTGGACTTCTAGGCTCCACAACTACGAGAAAGTACACTTTCTGTCATTTAAACCACCAGCCTGAGATGCTTTGTTATGGCGTCCACCAACTCCTTAGGAGTTACAGAAGGGAAATTATCACTCTACCATAGTGAGCCCGGCCAGTGCCAACGTAACGGCGAGGTCAACGTGAGCATCACGAGTGTCAGACCGACACCTCACACCTGCAGACGTGATACCCCAAGAAGACACGGCGCAGGGATTATAGCCCCCAGATTGCATGATCCGAAGCTGCTCCTGAGGAAACGCCGGGCGACCCCCTAACTGGGAGACGTTCTGCAAAGTAACTGACCTGCGCTCTCCTAAATGTCAGGAGCACGAACGGCAAAGAAAGGCTGAGAAACTGGCCCAGACGACAGAAGACTAAAGAGACACGGCACTCAAGTGCCCTGAACCACTCTGGACTCGACCCTGAACTTGCAGCAAAGTAGCTACACTGGACACATGGTAACCGTTAATGAAATGTGAATATATCCTGTGGGTTGGGTGATAGAATAGTGTCAGCATCTATTGTCTGAGTTTGATATTTGTTTTGTGGGTACGGAAAATAACCCCTTGTCCCTGGACACACACTGTGTGGTTAGGGGGTCCGGATGTCCCCAACTTCTCCTGATTGGCTCAAGGGGGGAAATACACACACACATGTGTGCATGTCTACATGTCTTTATACACATATGTATACACACAGAAATATAAACGTGTATGTATGTGTATGTACATATAAACATATAGGTGTGTGTGCACATTCATACATCTATGAGAGGGATAGAAGGAGAAAGGCAAGAACAGCGGTTCTCAACCTGTGGGTCGCGACCCCTTTGGCGGTCGAACGACCCTTTCACAGGGGTCGCCTAAGACCATCCTGCATATCAGATATTTACATGACGATTCATAACAGTAGCAACATTACAGTTATGAAGTAGCAACGAAAATAATTTTATGGTTGGGTCACAACATGAGGAACTGTATTTAAAGGGCCAGAGGGTTGAGAACCACTGGGCAAGAATAATCAAGCAAATGTGATAAAATGTACACAATCCATGAGTCTGAATGAAGAGTTACAGAAGTCCCTTATACTAGTCTCCCAATCTTACATCAAAATTAAAAACCTACCCAAAATAATGTTGATGAAAAAGAAAGCCACAGACAGGAGGAAATATTTGCAATTCACATGTGTATCCAGAATACGTTAACAACTTGTACAGTTCAATAGCAAAAAGAAAGAAACTGAAGTGAGCAAAAGTTGAACACACACTTCACAAAGGAAGATATGCAAATGGCCAATTAGCACATGAAAGGTGCCCTATGATCTAGGTGTTCCAATCTTGACTATTTATCCAAGAGAGGTAAAAACATATAACTGCAAAAAGATTTTTATGCAAATGCTCATCACTGCTTATCCTATATAATAAAAGCCTAATATGCAAATTGTCCCCTTGACAGGGAGTTCGACCAGGGGTGGCGGCGGTGGCAGGCAGCCGGGGGAAGAGAGGCCCCGGCTGGCAGCCGGCATCTGCTAGGGACCCTACCTGTGCACGAATTTTGTGCACTGGGCCTCTAGTTTATTAATAATAGTCCCAAACTACCAATCCAGAAGCCACTCGGATGCCCACCAACAAAATGACTGATTGTGGTCTGTTCATACAATGAAACTCCATTAAACAAGAATGCAAAACATTGCACACACTCGTTGTGAATGAAGCTCAAAGCAGTTTGCCACGTGCGAGAAGTCAGAAACAAGCAAATGACAGGACGTTCCCTACACAGCCCACGAGCGGGCAAAACCAACCGCAGTGACAGAAATCAGGGCAGCGAGGCCCTCTGCAGGGGAGGCGCTTTTGAGGGAAATCCATGAGGGACCGTCTAGGGTGACAGAAACATTCTGTCACTCCCGTGCCGGTTACATGGGTGTTCGCATTTTCAAACTCGTCAAGCTGTTCACTCGAGACCTTTTTTGCCGTATGTAAATTCTACCTCAATTGCAAAATCTTTTAGAAAAGAACTAGGGGTTTCCATGTTAAAATATGTTAAATCAAATCAAATAAAGAAAAGTCAGACTCGCCCTGGCTGGTTTGGCTCAGTGGATAGAGTGTCAGCCTGCGGACTGAAGGGTCCCGGGTTGTGCACTTCACCTCCAGTAGGGGGAGTGCAAGAGGCAGCTGGTCAATGATTCTCTCTCATCATTGATGTCTCTCTCTCTCTCCCTCTCCCTTCCTCTTTGAAATCAATAATATATATATATATATTTTTTTTTTTAAAGAGTCAGACTCCTGGGGACTGAAGACACTGTCTGAGTGTCAGGGACAGAAGATGGGAACCCTGAGACGTGCCCCCCCTCACAGGCCCTTACGGCCTGGGAATGGAGCTGGGCCGCCTGCCTGGGCTTCAGCAACCACCACCCGGGCGTGGCCATCCTCAGTGTGGGCTCCATTCCATCCTGGTCAGGTTGCCTGGAGGGAGGCAAGGCTTCCGGTCCTGGGCCCGGTCTCTGAGGCCCCCATGTGCCCGGGACACCTGTCCCCAGTTCTCGGGCGGTGACCAGAGGAACATCTAAGCGCCGTGACCTCTCTGGGCATCTGGCCCTGGGAGGCGAGCCTTGACCTCTGTGAGGGCCCTGCAAGTGGTGCCAGGAACCTGTCACCCGGGCCTGAGATCCCCATCCATTCCCCATGGGGACTCCAGGACATGCTGACAACCTCCCCCCCCCACCCGCGCATGCCCAGGGCCACGCCTTCGGGACGACGCCCTCACCAATGACAACGGTGCCCCCTGCTTTGGGGTCCTTCGGGAAACGTGCTCTTTCTCTCAACTGCCAGGTGGGAGCCTCGGGCACCGGGGTCACGTAAGGCCGGAGGCTTGGCCCGCAGGCTGTCGCTGGCACGAACCTGTCAACACTAGCTGTGCCACCACGGCGTCCAGCACCCAGTGCGTGCCCGGCGTTTGTGCTGAGCAGGGAGAACACGAGGACGCAGGAGCTCTTCATTTGCCAAATAACTTTCTGTAAAAGCTGATTTCCTCTTGGCTGGCAAAGACCCCGATGTGCTCACGGCGGCCGCCCTGGCCATCTGTCCGCATGGGCCAGTGCTCGCGGACTCGCCGTGTCTTTGAAAGTCCACCTGCTGGCAGCCCCCCTCCCACACCCTGCCCCCGAGGCCTCCTCCCACAGCCCCTCTCGGGGGGCGGGGACTTAGCCTGGGGAAGGTGAGGGAGGAGGGGGAGCAACCCCGGGGACGAGGAGGCCTGAGTGGGAAAAGGTCCCAGGGCCTCATCCAGGGGCGACCCACGGGTGTCCAGCCGGGTCCCCACACGCTCGGGGGGAAGCTGTGCTTCTACGGCTTCACCCTGCCCTCCGGCCCCCATCTGCCCTCCCTCCCTGGGCAGCCCTTGCCAAGGACTCCAAGGAGGCAGCCCGGCTAATCCGGAGTCTGAGGGGAAAACAGGGAGCACTGAGCTGTCGTGAGGGGCACTCCTTCCGGGTCCCCGCTGCTTCCTGGGGTGGCCGCGGCCCGGTCTGTCCATGAAGGTTGGTGCACCTCGGGGCCCAGACTGTGGGACGCAAGCAGGAGGCCCTGGTCTGGCGCCACGCCCTGCGCACACCGGCGAGGCTGTGCCTGCACTGAGTGCTTTTCCTCCGATGGCGGTGGCAAAGCCCAGGGTGCATGGGACACGGTCCTCCGGTCCCCAGAGAGGGGCTGTATCACCATCTGCGGGCAGAGGATTGAAGTGGACCATGTGTGTGTGTGGCGGGGGGGAGCATTGCTGATACTCAATCTTTAAAGTCAGATCCCCTCAATTAAACACTGCTCACAGAGGGGCGGGAGAGGGGGTGAGAGAAGAAAAAAGAAAGGAGGGAGGGAGGGAGGGAGGGAGGGAAGAAGGGAGGGGAAGGAAGGGGAAGGAAGGAAGGAAGGAAGGAAGGAAAGAAGGGAGGGAGGGAGGGAGGGAGAAAGAGAGAAAGCAAGCAAGCCCACCCTATCAGTGGCGTAAGGATTTTTTCCATTTTACAGATGGGAACATTGAGGCTTAGGGAGGCGATGAGCAACTCTCTAACTCGGAACTAACTATGACACAAGGGATTTAACTCTGGACCTTGTTTCCCTACAGAAAAGAAGCGAAGGGCCAGATGCCAGGCAGGAGGCTGTACCTGGGTATCCCAGCCAGAGGCACCCAGGCCAACCCACCCACTCACCCCAGGAAGAGGAGGCCCCAGGCGGCTTATCCACCAGAACGTCAACTACCCACTGGAACAAAACTCAGCTTCTAAGTGGAGACAACAAAACCAGACCTTCAGCAGAATAGCATCATAATGTCCAGAATCTTAAGAAAAAGAAGACAGACACGACTCATAAAACCATTAGTAAACATAGGCCCAAATATGGATTTAGTGAATAAAAAGTTTTAAAGTTATTGGGAACGTAATCTTGGATTTAAAGAAAAGCGTGTGCATAATGAGGAAACATACAAAATCTCAACAGAGGGAAGAAAATTATTCACAAAAGAATAACATGGGAATTCTAGAACTGGAAGATACAAACCTGAAATAGTAACTGGAGGGGTCCAACGGAAGATGAATCGTCTACAGCTAGCATCTCACATGAGTATGAAAAGGACTGAATGTTTTCTCTCTAAAACCGAGACCAAAGCACGGATAGCCACCCATTCAACGTGCACCGAGGTTTTACCCAGTGCAAAAGGCAATCATATCAAAGAGGCATATAGATTAAGTACAAATACAATAGTATGTCTTGCAGACAACATATCTATCTGTGTGGAGCATCCCAAAGACTCTACAAGCAATCGCCCACACAACAGAGTGAAGTTACTAACATTGCAGGTCATGAGGTCACTGTACAAAAACCAGCAGCATGGCTATATACTAGAATACAGAAGTTAAGAAAATGTGAAAACAGCATAATCAACAATAGCACCCCCCCAATAAAATACATATAACAAATCTAAAAAATATGTGTAAGATCTGTATGCAGAAATTCCAAAACACTGATGAAAGAAATAAAGACCTCCATAAATGAAATACTGTCCATTGATTAGAAGATCAATTATTGTTAAGACTTGAAATCTCCCACATTGATCTACAGATCCCAAAAGTAAATTTTTCAGACGTTCACAGGCTTATTCTGAAATTTATACGGAAAGGCAGAGGAAGTGGACGAGCCAAAATAATTTTGAAAAAGAAGAACAACATTGGAAGACGTACCCTACCTGATCTGGAGTTTTACTATAAAGCTACAGTAATCAACACGGGCTTGTGTTGGTTGAAGAAGCAATATATAAACCAATGGAAAAGAATAGAGATTCCAGAAATAAACCCACACATATGGCCAATTTTGACATAGGGGTAAAGGCAATTCAGGGGAGAAAGAATTGCCTTTTCGACCAATGGTGATGGAATCACTGAATTTCCAAACGCAATCTGTGGGCCTTGCCTCAAGCCTCGTGCCTTCCACAAAAATTAACTCAAAATGACTCATCGATCTCAATAGAAAACCCAAAACTACAGAACTTCTAAGAGAAAATATAGGAGGAAAACTCTGTGGCCATCCTTGCGTTAGTCAAAGCTTTCTTACAAATGACACCAAAAGCACAATTCATAAGAGATGAAAAATTAATAGTTTGGACAGCATCACAATGAATAATTCTAGTCTTGAAATGGCTGTTATTAATAAGCACAAACTGAAAAGCATCTATTCAAGAAAAACCACTGAACCTCGAAAACAACAGTGAGGCCGGGGCTGTTCCCACAGCCCTCCCGCCCCAGCTCAGTGGTGCAGTTCTGTTAAAAGGCTCACACCCAGAGCACGGTCAGTCGTTTGACCTTGAACTGGAATCTGCAGGAAAATCTCTATTCCCAAGGTTCTGCTGCTCTTTGATATGACGTTGAGCTCGGTTCTGTGAATAAAGCCCTATGCCCAGGACGTTGCTGAAAAACAAACAGGAATCTGCTCCTAGCATCCCAGTTGCCTGAGGCTGCGATTTCAGTTGGAGCAAAACAAAATCCTGGCCACAGATTTAAAAGGAAGATGTGGAGAACGAGGAAACGAAAGGGAACTTTGAAGAGTTCGCACATTTTCCTGTGGATCCCAAAGGCAATCTGCATACCCAGCAAAGACCCAGAGAAGAAGTCCCTGTCAGTCACCTTTGGCTTTAAGCCCAGATATAAACAGGCAGTGAAAAAACCAGGGACAATTTTTAAACCACCTGAAGTCAGAAGGTGTGATTCACTCACAGGTGAACTCTGCAAAGGATGGGAAACGTCAAGTTTGAGGCAATCAGGGAAATCTTCTGATCGATGAATGGCTCAGCACTAAATTGTATTGACACGGGGCTGAACCCTAGGAAGCCAGGCTTAAAATAATAAAGGAGAACTTCAGAAAAAAATGAGCAGAGAACTCAGTGGATGCACTCTATAGGGAATATGGACTTAGCCCAGGAAAGCCACTAAACCAATACACAGAAAAAAGAAAACCAGGAGTAAAAATTAAAAAAAAAACAAACTCACAAAAACACAAAAAATAAAACCCAGCAACAACACCAATCCCTGGAGGGAGAGGAGCCGATGACAGAATTGTTACATGTTATTTTAAATGCCCAGTTTTAACAAAAATTATGACATGTGCAATGAAACAAGAAAACATAATCCATAGGACAGGAGGGGAAGCAGCCAACAGAAGATGTCCCTGAGGTGACCCAGATGTTGGATTTAGGAGACAAAAAATTTAAATCAGCTAATATCAATCTATTCAAAGAACTTTAAGCCTGTGTTTAAAGAATCAAAGGTAAATATGACAACTCTGCCTCGCCAACTAGAGAATATCATAAAGAGATAAGAGAAGGGGGAAAAACAAGCAGAAATTCTGGAGTTCGAAAGCACAATATCTGAAATGAAAATATTCACCAGAGAAGCTCAACAACAAGTTTGAACTCACATAAGAAAGAACCAAACATTTACAAAGAAATCACACACCCTGACAGAGTGGGTTGGAGTGTTGCTCCAACTCTAAAATGTTGTGGGTTGTTTTTATTTTAATATTTTTATTTTTATTGATTTCAGAGAGAGAGAGAGAGAGAGAGAAACATCAATGAGAGAGAATCATTTATCGGCTGCCTCCTGCATGCCCCGCACTGGGGATCGAGCCTGCAACCCAGAAATGTGGAATTGAACCCAGGACCCTTCCGTCCACAGGCCGATGCTCTATCCACTGAGCCAAACCGGCTAGGGCAAGGTTGTGAGTTTGATCCCTGGTTGGGCCACATACAGGAGGTAACTGATGGATGTTTCTCTCCGCCCCCCCCTCCTGTCTTTTTCTCTTTCCCTCTAAAAAATAAAAAATAACCCACTTAAAAAGGAATTAATACAATTCTTCACAAACGCTTTCGAAAAACAGAAGAGGAGGAAACACTTCCCCATCATTCTATGAGGCCAACATTACCCTGATGCCAAAATCAGAGAAATATGTCACAAGAAAAGAAAACTACAGATCTCTATCTCTTATAAATAAGCATGCAAAAATCTCTAACAGCATATTAGCAAGCCAAATCCAGCAATATATATCTATATACCTATATACCTATATATCTGTATATCTATATAGATATAAAATTTACACTATGACCAAGTGGGATTTATCCCACCAATACAAAATTTATTTAACATCCAAATCAGTTAATGTAATACACATCAACAGAATAAAAAACAAACACTACATGATCATGTAAATATATGCATAAAAAGCATATTACAAAAAAGCATATTACACAGACGTACTTGGACTCACTTCCTCTGAGCTCCAGCGCTGGGGCAGCAGCTCGAAGGCACTGGGTACATAGTGGGAGGAACTGAAGTTTCTGGCATCAGGGTGAGAGCTGGAGGGGCAACTTTCTCCCAGACAGAGTGCTGACAGAGTCTATTGTTCCTTTGCTGTGTGCTCCCCACACAGAGCCAGCAGGCAGGCACATCCATCAACCTGGCTTACACTGTTCACCCTGCCCTGGTGATTCCTGAGGCCCTGCTCCACCAACTTGAAGCCCCCTCCCCTCCAAGCTATTTCCAGTAGCTTTTCCATACAAATGGCCTGTCTTGGTTCAGGCTTCAGACTCTCCTAAAATCTCTCAAACAAGCAACATCTGGCCTTGGTGGGCCCTGTACCTCTTGCTAAGTGCCCCCGAGCCTGGAACTAGCTGCAGCTGGCCTTGGTTCACAGCTTGACCTCTTTCGAGCACCTCCAAGCCCATCTGCAGATCACTTTGTAGCTCATGCTGAGTGGCCCGGCAGAACACAGGCAGTGACTAACCTTTGCCTGAATTTTCTGGGAGGTCCCAGAGCCAACACACCAGGTCAATAGCTTCAGACCACATTGAAGTGCCACCCAACCACCTCCACAAAGGGCAGACTCAGCAGGCACCAGAGCCCCACTGAAGTAAATCCTGCTCTGTGGAGTGGGCCCTGTACAACTAATCATGGTGGTCATAGCCAGTCTTTGCAGCCAATGGGCCTTGGGGTAAATCCCTCCCATTGACATGCCAACAGCAATCAAGGTTCAACTACAACAGGTAGGTGTACACAGCCTACCCAGGGGGGCGCACCTGAAGTGCCCAGCTCTGGTGATCTGGGAGGCTGTGCCACTGGACACTATGGGACACCTCCTACATTAGGCCACTCTACCAAGCCCAGGAGACAGAGCAGCTGTGCCTAATACATAGACACAAACACACGAAGACTGCCAAAATGAGGAGACAATGAAATATGTCCCAAATGAAAGAACAAAGCAAAATTCCAGAAAAAGAACTAAACAAAATGAAGACAAGCAATTACCAGATGCAGAGTTCAAAACACTGGTTACAGGAGGCTCAATGAATTTCGGGGAAGGGTAGGTGAACTTGCAGAGAACTTCAACAGCATGAAAAAGGGCATGGAAACCATAAAAGAAGAGGCAGTCAGAAATGAAGGGTACACTTACTGAAATAAAAAATAATTTACATAAATCAACAGAAGAGTAGATGAAACCTAGAATCAAAACAGCGATTTGGAATATGAGGAAGCAAGAAACACCCAGTCATAACAGCAACAAGCAAAAAATAATATAAAAATGAGGATTGTGTAAGGACAACTTCAAGTCTACCAACTTTGGCATCACGTGGGTGCCAGAAGAAAGAGAGTAAGAAATTGAAGACCTATTAAAAAAATGATGATGGAAAATTTCTCTAACCTGGTGAAGGAAAAAGACAGACAAACCCCAGAAGCATAAAGAGTCTCAAACAAGATGAACCCAAAGAGGCCCACACCAAGACACATCACAATTAAAATGCCAAGGGTTTAAAGACAAAGAGAATCTTAGAAGCAGCAAGAGAAAAGCAGTGAGTTACCTACAAGGGAACTCCTTGTCAGCTTATTTCTCAACAGAAACTTTGCAGATCAGAAGGGATTGGCAAGAAATATTCAAAGTGATGTAAAAACCAGGACCTGCAACTAAGATCACTCTACCCAGCAAACCTATCATTTAGAATCAAAGGACAGGTAAAGAGCTTCCCATACAAGAAAAACTAAAGGAGTTCATCAGCACCAAACCAGTATCACATGAAATGTTAAAGAGTCTTCTAGGAGGAGGAGAGGGAGAGGGAGAGGGAGAGGGAGGAGGAAGAGAAATCTCTGTGGCTTTGCCTCATTCTTGGGAGTTTGCAGCAAGGAAGCGGCTGGCTGGGCGGGTGTGGGCAGGGAAGGGACCAGCCCCCTACGCTGGGGGAGCTTCTGGAGACTGAGAAGGAGCAGAGGTTTCAGTGTCACTCCCCAGCCTCCCCCCAAATCTGGATGGAGGCCACGTGGCTCCAATCTCCTGTTTGGGTTTCAGTGCTTAACGCTTGGCAAGGATTTCTGTCAACCCTATACATTCCAAGCAAACTGGCCTGCACGCCAAGGCTGTCCCCTCAGTGCGGACAACCCGGAGCGCACAAGGTGCCACAGCCGGCCATGCACAGAGCGCAGTTCCCGGAAGCGTGCGCACTGTCTCGCCCTGTGCTTGAGCCCCACGGGGAGCAGCCCGGCAGCTGCTTGTCATGCCGTCACCCACACCCACCTGGTGTTTTATTCAGGGGGTACGTGGGGAGGATGCAGGTCCTCTGGGCATGGACCAGCCAAGGGGCGGGTTGGGGCTAGACCCAGCCCCCAAAGTTCCCACAATGACCCCCCCGCCGAACATCAGCCTGAAGTTGAAGTCAGCCACACTGACCTGCACTCCAGCTGACTTGCTGAGCCTTAGGCTAGGCGGGTCCTGCTGCCTAAACAGCCCTCCTGTTCGCCCCCCACCCCGTGGGTGCCATGTCTTCCAAAAGACCCAGCCCCCAGGAAATAGCCACACGTGTGACCCCCTAAGCACAGTCATCGTCACCTTTCCTGTAGCTCAGCGAGCTGCCCCTCCCACCAGCATCCTCAGCATCTCACAGTCAGGGAAACTCCCTGAACCTCTGTTTCTTCCTCTGTGGCCTGGGGTCATGGCACCTACCAGTGGGGCTGGGACAAGGATGCGTGAGTGAGGCACTTGCCTGGGCATAACATTTAAAGGGGCCACCAGAAAACTCAGTAATGGAGATACATGACTCTTTAGCACACGGCATTAAAAAAGCCACAAAATTAATGCAAATATATCCATGATGAACAAAATATCGCAATTGTAAATAAAGACAGGATCAGTATATCCGAGGCTTCTTTGGGCCTCGCTGCCTCCCCCGGAATGGGTGTGGGGGGCACTCCCAGGTGTCTGGGGCCATGAGAGCGTTGTGTCACCCTGGAGATGTGGCCCGTGGTCCCGGGTGCTGTCAGACACAGATCCAGCTCGGAGCATTGATGCTGTACATCTCTCAAGTCCATTTTTTGTATCTGCAGCCCATGGCCACTCCTGGAGCAGTCGGGGAGATACAGGGCCAGAGCGGGGAGCAGGGCCGGCCTCACCCAGGGCTCTCTCTGGGGTTTGCACGTAAATTGCTATCCCTCTGAGGAGACCTTCCCTATCTCCAGATGCTCCTCACATCTGAACCTTGTAAACCTCAGCCGCAGGCCCCACCAATGTCCCTGGAGAGAAAGATCAAGGATCGGGGGCTGATCCCGCCCTGTCTCAGCCTCCAGTGTCCTCATCTCCATAATGACCCAAGTCCCGTCTGTAAGAACACAACCTGCCCCGGCCAGTGTGGCTCAGTTGGTTGTGCATCTTCCCATGCACCAAACGCGTGCTGGTTCGATTCCCCGTCAGGGCACATGCTTGGGTGGCGGGCTCGATCCCTGGTAGGGGGTGTGCAGGAGGCAGCCCATCCATGTTTCACTCTCACATCAATGTTTCTCTCCTTCTCTTGCTCCTTTCCCCTCTCTCTAAATATCAATTTTAAAAAAACTTTAAAAAAAAGAACACAGCCCCCTTCCCATTTCGCTTTCCTCTAGCTGTTCAATCCCAGCCTAATTTACTTTGTTCATTTCATTCTCATCTGTTCCATCCATCACTTCTACTCCCTGCTCCAGCCCACTCTGTTCTTGACCTCAGCTCATTGTACATTACCCGTCCGTCCCAGCCCGCCCCACGGCTTGCACTCTGGAGCATACATTCCACGCCCGTCTGCTTTATCTGTCTTGCCCACTCCATCCCACGTGGGCCACCCCGTGCCACTGTGCTCTATGTCGCCCCCTGCACGAAGCCCCGCACCAGGGCCCGTGGCATTCGTGGGGACAGGACAGTGGAGACATCCATTCCGTGAGCCGCCTCCCCGGGGCTGCCCCGGCCTTTCCAGCAAATGCCCAAATGAGCTCATGTTTGTGGTCGGGCTTGTTTTGTTTCCTTTTAAAGTCAACAACTGTGAAGGAAAGCGCGGCCTGTCTTTCAGTCGCTAGCTCCCAGATCCCTCTCTGATCAGCCGCCTGTCCTCAGAGGCGTCTGGGAGATGTCGGCAGCGGGCGTTCCCGCGCCAGCTGTCCTGGGACCTCCGTTTTGTGGCTGCACAGATGGGTCTGGTCTGCAGAGGGGCCTGCGGGGCCTGGAGCCCCGCCTGCATCCTGATGCTGCCTGTGGAGAACGTTCTTCGACGGCAGCCTCCCCTCTTCCCACCTGCCCGGCGCCTCCCGCCTCCCTAATGGTTACGAGGTAAGCGGGAAGCACACACGATGCACACACATGTGCCGGGAACCCCAGGTTCCATGTGGACAGCACGGCTCCATCGCCGACGCCACGCACCCCAGTGTTGCAGGAGACCCGCTGGCGTTCCGCTGTTCCCTCTGTTGTCGCTAAAATCTCTCTCCTGGAAACCAATCAGTTTTTTCTTTTTTATTGTCACCTGAGGATATGTTTATTGATTTGTTAAAGAGAGAGGAAAGGGGAGGTGGGGGGAGGAGAGAGAGAGAAACATCAGTGAGAGAGAAAAACATCAACTCCCCTACTGGAGATCGAATCCGCAACCTTTTGGTGCACGGGACCATGCTCCACCAACGGAGCCACTCGGCCGGGCGACACTGGGCTTCGTTGTTGACCACACACACACACACACACACACACACACACACACACACACATATATAGATAATTTACCAAGAAATCATTCTGTTTTGTCCTGCAATGGCGTGCTGTCACTCATGGGCACATTTTCACATCAGCACACAGGGCTCTACCACATTTTTAATTGACTATATAATTCCACGAATACCAATATCATTTTGTTGGATGGTGGAAGACCCGTTTTTGCTCTCATAAATCATCTTCTGGCAAACGTTCTTGTAAGTATCCCTCCCCGCACATCCCTGCCTGTCACCCTCCCTGCACATGTCAGGGCCCGTCACCCGCCGCGCGTCCCCGTGACTGTTCCCATTGGCCGCGCTCAGAAGTGTGGGGTTCGCTTGAGGAGTCCGCGTCTCTACATGGTTAGGTCCTACCAAATTGCCCTTCTGCTTGTCCTTTGAGTCAATTTTCCTCCCTCTAGCTAGAGCGCGCTTTGGAAAATGAATTTGATGGTGCGATTCCTCCGCATTAAAAGCAAAGTGACCCGCACACACAAACATCTATCCGGAAATGGGATGCCTTTGTGCCCGGGGGCGAGGGCGGGGAGAACCAGCCCGTGGCAAGGGCCAGAGACCAGTGTGTCTCAAGGGACTGTCCCGGCACAGTGAACCTGTGCGTCCACAGGGCCATCAGGGATAAAATGTCACCCTTCCACCCAGGGCTCTTCTCCCAAGGCCCACAGGAGCCGGCGGGTCAGATACGGGCTCTGGAGACTTCCAGGTGCGGCCACCTGGGGCCGTGGCCGTGGCCGTGGCCGGCCCAGCCAGACCTGGGCTGACACCTGGAAGATGGTGGGATCCCGCCAGAGCGCTGGAGGCTCGAGGAATCTATTTCTTTGCTCCTCGGAGCTGGGGTTTCACTCCTGTAAAACGGAAAAAGCACATCTCCCCGGATGGTTCTCGCTAAGTGACAATGAAGAATTAGCGTGTGGCGTGTAAACGCCCAAGTGCGGCTCGGTGTGTGGCATTCTTATCCATCACGTGAAATATGATCATCCCTCTGACATAAAATAACTGCTTGATCTATGAGTTCCTCCTGCTCTGGAGTCTCCGCACACCCCTTCCCTTCCACTGCACCTCCTTTATCCATCACACCTGACCGGTGCACCCCAACCCACAGGGCTCCCTTTTGTGGATGGTGGCACTAGCAGTGTGGGCAAGGACTGCGAGGTGACACAGGAG
>NW_005369964.1:1839466-1842524 GCF_000412655.1 Myotis brandtii
GGCTCTGCAGCTGCAGCCCCACCCCAGGATGGGTGTCTCCTCATACGGAAAGCTCCTACTGCCCACTCACCGGGGGCCTTGGGCACGGTGTGTGGGGGCTGCCTGCATGCCAGCCCAGGGGGACGACAGCCAGGCCTGGGGCTGACCAACCTGCCGAATGTGATGAACAGAGCAGCACCTGCAGGGGGTCAGAATTGGTTGAGCCTCCTGGTGGGAAGAAACAATTTTCACCCGGGAAAACGTGGGAGGAGGAGGGATGCTGCCTGTCGGGGTGCCAAGCACGCCCATCCCAGCTGGATCTGAAAGGCCAGAGGCTGCCCACCCCGGGCCAGCTGAGCAGCAGGGTGCCAGCAACCATCGGGAGCCTGCCTGAGCTGGCTTAGCTGGGCTGGAGGTCCCCGGGCTGTGAAATGAAGGGCTGTGGACCCTCCAAGCTCTGAATCTTCTTCTGAGACACCCTCTCACCCCACACACAGCCTGCTCTGAGCGTCGGACATTCACCCACTTCTGGGCCCTGGGGCATCTGCTCTGTGCCAGGCACGATGCTGGGTGCCGGGCCTCCGTTTTGAGGCGGACCCTGAGGGGTTCCGTGTAGCCACATTGAGTGATAACCGCGGCGGCGGGAGGCTGGGGAAGTGCAGGATGCAAGGGAGCTCTAGAAGGGGCCTCTGGGCCAGGACACAGGTTGTCACTTATTCATTCAACAAACACTCATCGAGGCCCAGCCTGTGTGGCTCAGTGGTTGAGCATTGACCTTATGAACCAGGAGGTCACCGTTTGGTTCCCTGTTAGAGCACATGTCTGGGTTTTGGGCTCGATCCTCAGTAGGGGGCCTGCGGGAGGCAGCTGATGGATGATTTTCTCTCATCATTGATGTTTCTATCTCTCTCTCCCTCTCCCTAGGTACCTTCTATGTACCAAGCATCCTAGGCAAGACACAGTGGACAAGGTGGGCTTGAGTCTCCTCTCTCTCTCTCTCTCTCTCTCTCCCCCCCACCCCCAGCGGAAAGAGGAGGCAGGATGAGAGAGAAGGATCTTCTCCGCAGGACCTGGCCCCCGCCATGCCTCAGTTTCCCCACCTGGAAAGCACCCGTGTGAACCCGATGCCCTCCCTCGGGTTGTCGTTCTGCAGGCATTTTATTCACTTTGCTTTTGAGCTCCCTCAGCAAATTGTGGGTGATCTGCTTTCTGTTTTTAAAAAGCCTCTCTCTGGTGAATGCAATCTTCAAGTTCCTCCCTGCCATTATACCTTTCTTTTATTAATGATCTGGTCTTTCAAAGTAGCCTATTTTTGCTTTTTCCATTGGCAGGATAATTTCTAGCCTTTTCTCACCGCCCATGTCAATTTCCTTTGTTAATTTCCAAGCCTCTGCTTTGCGCAAGGGCCTCACCTCTTAGTACTTAATTGATTTCTTCTATCACATAATTCCATGGCTTCATCAATAAGCAATTTCAGAGCCACTGTCAATTTCTATTTTTTGTGCCTCACGATCTGCTCAGAGGTGAGGTAGACAGGACGAGCCTTCATTATCTCGCCGATGTCAATTTCCCCCCTGGCCCCTGTCTTCCCGGCGAGACGCTCTTGGGGACTCTCTGTTCTCCCTTATAATTACTCTCCATTCCATTCGCTCCCCTGACTTCGGTCCTGTGGGTTAACAGTGTAAATTAACACATGTCTCCTTTCAAATGTTATCTTAACGTCCGGGGACTTCACGCCCCAGCTCACGCTCCCCACACTACCACCTGCTATAAACCCGGGCCACCGGGGCGATGGTATGGGCATCCGTGGGATTGTTTCCCAGCTCCCAGGGGGCTCTTGCCTGTTTAACACCTTCATGATGGCTGCTTCCCTCTGCACGCATTCAGGTCCAGAACATGGACTCTGTGTAGGAGGCGGCAGAAGCCAGAAACAGCAGCAGCCGGAGGCGGCCGACCCTGTGGGCAGCACAGGTCCCGGGGAGCCGGGTCGGCACCTGGTGTCTTGCTCTCGGCAATGGGTTTAGACACGCCCAGTTCCCTGCAGGTCCCTGTTCCACTTCCTACCACCTAGAGGAGAAATCCGGCAAAAACATTCCGGAGAGGGAGAGCTCTCCGCTGGTATCGACCACCCCGCCTCTGCCTCTCTGGAGAGGGATGAGTTACCAACTAAACGGGGTGAAGGACCAGCCAGGCGGAACCTGCCCCATGATCCTACCTGCGGGGCCCCGGGTGCGTGGGAGCTGTGGTCCAGAGATGACTCATTCCTACCGTGGCTGGTTTGGAGTGTGTTCTGCCCCTGTTATGTCTGTTTCTGAGCCCTAGGATGTCACTCAGAGAGAGCCCAGCTCTTGCCAGACCCCCTTGGGATGCCTCTCCTTCCAAGAGTGGGTAGGGACCCTCACAGCCCCCAGTCCGCGCCCCCCGCCCCCGCTCTCACAGTCACCCCTGATGAGCCTGGCATGAGAGCAGCTTCCCTTGGCCTGCCTGTGTCTCAACTATTTTGTGAAATGAGCTATCAACCTGCATTGAAAATCATGTGGACACAAAGTATTTCCATGCTCCCCACGGGGAGGTAGATGAGCAAATTGGGGTGACCTCACAAGGTGGTCTGTTTGGAAGGAATCTCAGGGAAAACGTCTGTCTGGTCTCAGTACCGATAATAGCTGTATGCCTCCTGACCCATGGTCTGGCCCATCTCATCTCACACAGACTGATCCTGTTTCTCTCTTCCCCTTGGCCACTAGGAAGCTCGGCAAATAGGACTTCCAGGCAGGCATTTGGTGAGTCAAAACTCAGGTCTGGCTCCATTTGACACCCCTGACCATGTCTTCTCCTCGCTCTCCTTCCTCAACTACTTCCTACTTTGCTCATTTTTTCACTCATTCATTCCCTTGCTGGGCACAAGCCCATGCCAGTCACCGTGCAAGGGGCGAGGGCCAGAGCCATGGCTGAGTGGGAGGCTGCCCGGGGAGGCTGGGATTAGTGACCTTTAGGAGACAACAAGTAAACAATCAGGACCATTTCACGTCAGGGGTGAGTGCTGGGACTAGAATCAAACAGGAATGGGGGGCAGTGACTA
>NW_005369964.1:1842539-1857622 GCF_000412655.1 Myotis brandtii
GGGCGGGGGGGGGGCTGCTTTGCAGCGGGAGAAGCAGAGACAGCGGAGACCTCTGCTAGGAGGCGACATTCTCGCTGAGAGCAGATTAAGGAGAGAGCCAGCCTCACCACAGGGACGGCAAAGCCTCCTGCCCAGAAAGAACCTCGAAAGTTCTGGGAACAGCAAGGAGGTGTGTGTGGCCGGGGCCAGGGAGGGCAGAGGACAGAGCAACAGCAGGGACGGGGCCAGCGTGGCCAGGACCTGTGTGTTGGTACGTAGCCTCGTTCCCACCCTTCCCGAAACCTTCTCTGTAATGAATAAGTGAATTAGCAAATCCATCGACCAATGTATCTACATTCAATGTGTGTGTGTGTGTGTGTGTGTGTGCAGAAAACGGCCTCACATCTCTACGCCTCAGTGTTCGCTTTAAGAGAACAGGGACCCCGGCCATGGCTTCCCGGGCTGCTGTGGGACTGTGAGTTAACACTGGCCGAGGATGGGCCAGGGCGTCAGCTCTCGTCAGCGACGTGGCTACATCTGACATGTGGGGCTGGTTAGGGAGGGTGCGCGCCTGGACATGGCTACGGACACACGTTCATGGGATATGACAGCAAACGTTTCTGTGGACATCTGGCAGGACGACATAATCAGATAAGATTCTATAACCTCTTTACAGCTCATGAGCTGCTCCCCGTCTATTCTCTCATTTGGTGGGAGGATGACCTCAGCTTACGAGAACCCTGCTTACCGTAAAAGGCCGCCGGCGGGTGGGTTTTCCTCCCACCGGGGGATCTGTCGAGGGTCTGAATCCGGCAGCCAACCGAGGTGGCCAGGGGTGGCCGGGGCTGAGGCCCAGAGAGGGAGTGTTGGCGGAGTTGGGCCACTGGGGCTGAGACCATTGTCTCCAGGGGTCAGGGTGGGAAACAAAGACGTAGGCGCTCTGTAGAGCCGGGCAGGAAGGAGGGTCTCGGGAAAAGGGACCTTGACTGGTATAACCAGGGACTTCCTAGTGCCTGGCACTGTTCCCCAAGAAGCGGACTCGGGCAGGCTTGCAGGTGGTGAGCTCCCCGTCTCAGAATCTGCAGCAAGATCTTCTGCCTTCCCCAGCATGGCCTCCTCTTCCCCCAGGAACCAGCTGTCTCTATGCAGATCAGCAGGGAACACATCTCATCTCCTCCTCACGGTGTGGGAAGGCAGGGAGGGGAGCCTTCGGTTGAGGAGACAGGCACTTGGAGAGGCAAAGTGACCTCCCCGAGGTCACACGGGAGTCATTGTCAAACCCCGGGCCTGAGCCAAGGTCTGCTTGCCTCTGCCCTGACCGGTTTGGCTCAGTGGATAGAGCGTTGGCCTGTGGACTGAAGGGTCTCAGGTTCGATTCCGGTCAAGGGCATGTACCTTGGTTGCGGGCACATCCCCAGTAGGGGGTGTGCAGGAGGCAGCTGATCGATGTTTCTAACTCTCTATCCCTCTCCCTTCCTCTCTGTAAAAAATCAATAAAATATATTTTAAAAAGAAAAGAAAAAGGTCTGCCTGCCTCCCATACTAATGTCCTGTGGCTGTCGTCGGAAATTAGCACACACGGGAGCACTCAAAACAGCAAGCGTGTGCTCTCTCGCGGTTCTGGAGGCCTGAAGTCCAGAGTCAAGGTGTCACAGGGCCACTTTCCCTTAGAGGCTCTACGGGGAGGGTCCTGCCTCACCTCTTCCAGCTCCTGGGGGCCCCAGCTCTCCTTGGGTTGTGGCCGCAGCACTCTGATCCCTGCCTCCGTCTTCACACGGCCTCCTCCTCACCTGCATTTATAAGGACATCTGCCATTGGAGGAATTTTACAGAGAACCTCCATCCAATCACAGAGCAACCCCAGTGCCCGGGGAGGCCTGGCTCCTCTCAGTCACTAACTAACAATGAAGCTATCGCCAAAGATGGGTTCTGTCTGGTTCTGAACGATATAAATGACCGTTTAGCTCAGCAGCAGGTCTAGGAGATTCACCTGTGCTGTTGACTGTGGCTAGCTCCATCTTTTTCCTTGCTGTGTAGTATTCCTTTCGTGACTACGACATGATTTTTTGGCCCACGCTACAGTCGATGGCCATGTGGCTGAGGTTCTCCTGAGCATGCCACACCCCTCGGGCTATCCTCAGGGTGCTCCCTCCCCTCCCTCTGTGGCGTTGCCCACCTGCCCAGCATCAGAGGAGGGTAAACGCTCACAGAGACGGAGACTCATGGTGTCAGGAAGGGAGGAGAATTGAACTCACCTACTGGCTCCCCACCCACATTCAAGGGTCCCCCCCAGCACATCAGGGCATGAGAGCTGCAGCTACAGACCAGGGCGCTGACTGCTGGGGCATCCCTGGAACCCCCTCACCTCTTCCAGCTTCTGGGGGCTCCCGCCTTCATTGGGTTGTGGCTGCAGCACTCTGATCCCTGCCTGTGTCTTCACAGGGCCTCCTCCTCATCTGTACTTATAAGGACATCTGCCATTGGAGGAATTGCATCTCCGTAGACACTCAGGAACCCTCCACCCAATCACAGAGCACCCCCAGCGCCCAAGGAGGCCCCGCCCCTCTCAGTCACTAAGTAACAATGAAGCTATCACCAAAGATGGGTCCCACCTGGTTCTGAGCGATAGCAATGACCCATCTCTCCCTCTCTGCTGGGCCTGCACCCAAAGCCCAGCCCCAGGATGGCCTCCCCCCGGCTCCCCAGGTCTCTCCCCCATCCCATCCCACTGCAGAAGTCGGTTTCTGGATGGTGCTTGTTGCTGGGCAGGGAGGGGAGTGTTGGTTCCCAGGCCCCAGCCTCATGAGCTGGAACTCAGTGGTCACAGCATAGAGTCCCACCTGGGAGCTGGGGGCCGACGGCGCGTTCTTTACTCCCCAAATCTTAGTTTTTCCATCTGAACAATGGGTATGTTTATGGTGACAAGTAATCCTACAAGATGCTAATTGAAAGTGCTTGGCACAGGGCCCGGCCCCTGTGAGAGCTTCACAGGTGGTCCTTTCTGCATTTGACTCAGCATATTATATTCTTTCCTCTAAGGAACCTCCCAGCAATATAAGGTGTCCCCTCCCCCCCCCAAAAAAATGTATGCACACACTTTGAATCATTATAAAGGCAGTGTTTCTTAAAATATATTTCATTTTCAAAATTGAGCTAGCTGCTATTAAAGTGCATAAAAATTTTGGGGGGACACCCCGTATTTTGCTCTCTACCTCTTTCCCCCCAATTCTAGGAAAAGTTTAAATAATTGACCCAGTTATTGTACAGCAAATAAAGGTGATTTTGAGTTCAAATTCAGTGCTTCTGCTCTACTCCCAGAGCTAAGATGTGGCCTCTTCCCCCATGTGACCCCGCAGTGGGCTGGGGGCCACTTATGACCCGGCCCTTGGAGCGCCCACCCCTTCCTGCTCACCCACAACAAAGCCTTCCCGCCCCTGTCCAAGGTCCTGCCCTCGGGTCATTGTGCTAATTAATTACTCACTGGACGGGGTGCCCTCCCGGGGTGGCGGGGGGACTTCGGGGCGTGTGTGTCCACAGAGAGAATATTCATGAACTCCGGGGAGCGTGGTTTTGGAAGACAGATCTGATTTCTGAAGGAAAAGACACTAACAAGACCTCGGTGGCCAGCCAAGTCCCCTCGCCGCCCTCTCGGAGGACCTGCACAAGGAGGCCACACAATCGGGGACCGGGGCTCTCAAGGAACCTGGATACCCTGGGGCCAACTATTTGGTTTCTGCCCACGGACAATTTAATGAGGGTTTTCAGAAGAGCCCTATGGCCCTGGGGTGAATGGCTGATCTCAAAAAATAGCCTCAGCTGGCACTTGGGCAGAAGAGGTTTAAAAATAAAGACGGCCTTCAAAGAAGGGCGCCCCGTCCCTGCCCGGAGCACTCTCATGCCCTGGCCTGGGACCCGTTCCCCAGGGAGACTCCGTGCCCTCCCAGCCCGAGGACACAGCAGAGGCAGGACGGGCCCTGGGGGGTGCGGATGGGCAGAGGAAGCCTCGGACCAGCACTGTGCCCACCTGTGCCCCACCCCCATGGGTGCCCTTCTTCCACCCTGGACAGCAGGAGGTCCCACCCTCAGCCACAGTTTCTCCACCCGAATTTATGGCCCAGCCTGGGGCCACAGAACAAGGGTGAAGTCCACACCCTCCCCTGCAGCCTCGCCTCCACCCGGCCTGCCATGACCTCCACGCTCCCACACCATTGCCCATGTGGGCAAAGCCCCCCTCGGTCACCCCTAACTCTCAGTGGGCAAGACTGGTACTGGAAGGAATGGTCTAGATCAAGCATGTCAAACTCAAAGGCTAACATGGGCCAAATAACCAAGGTTTACTTTTATGTGGGCAGCAAAAAAACAAAAGCTTCAATTTTCATAGAAACTTAGGTTTATTTCGATAGAGACATGCTGAACACAAAGGGCTGAAATAAATGAGTCATTGTTAACATAAAATAATAGAACATTTTAATAAAAATTAATATTTTTTCTTGAACATTAACTTATCAGACACTGAATAACTGCACAAATGAATACTCGTAATGCAAATAAACCCATTTTTCTTGTTCTCCGAAAGCGAAATATTTCCTGTTGCGCACATCAAACAAGTCAGTCCAAGACTAATGATGTGGCCATCGGCTGCTGAAATATTTGCTGCTAGTATTAGTGGAGAGAAATGGTGCGCCTTCGCGTAAGGCACATAAGGTCAATGAATGCTACACCGTTATAGTAATCAGTCATTAGTGAACATTGTAGTTTGTTATTAATAATTATGTATAACAGGGTATTGTAAAAATTAAGTTACAAAACTTTTATTAAAACGTTTCTTACATACCGTTATATTGGCTGGGCCACAAAAAATATTCCTTGTGGGCTGCATGCGGCCCGCAGGCCGCGAGTTTGACATGCTTGTTCTAGGTAAAGAGATTGTGTCTGACTCGTGGTAGCATTAAAGAGAATTTGTTGCACCAAATGAGTGAAAAATGGGAATGAAGACTTTATTCCAGACTAGGGAAATGGGGTGAGAGAGTGAACCCCGAATGCAGCAGAGACGGCTGGGGATTCACAGCCTAGGAGCAGAGGGGGGTGTCAGTGGCTGGGAGATTACTCAGAAGCTCTCGATCAGATGTGAAAGGTGGGGGGATTCTTGCCAAGCAGCCTTAGCAGGGTCCTTCGCTAAGACGGGGCTGGGCAGGCAGGGCAGGGCTGCAGCCTGGGTCAGCGCCTGAGTGGAGTGTGGTCAGGAGGGCTCTTGTCAGTGGCAGGAGGTGGGGGTCCCTCACTCTTGTCCTGCTCTCGGATTCACTGCCCTCTGGGGCCCAATTGCTATCTCAGCTCCCCCAGCAAGGCTGGCATAGCCCAGTCTCCCACAGAAGGGAGAACCAGGAGAAGCAAACTCAGGGTGCAGCCTTGAGTCCCCTGGGACACTCTGCTGGAGCCTCCCCCTTCCCCAGACACCACCCCGACCCTGTCACTGCAGTCCCTGTTCTCTGCATGGCCCTGCATCTCTGGGAGGACTTCCTGCCCTGCCCCCATTGTTAGCCTCCTCTCTTCCAGGCCTGGACATGTTTGTTCTCCAAAGGGTATGGGAGAGCTCCAGGCTCCGGTCCTTTCGACACAGCTGCACCCTCCGAGCCCCAGGGGACGGCAGAGCCACAAGATAGAAGGGGCCTGGGTCCCCGAGTCACCTGTAGAGGAAGCGCTCATATTGAATCATTCAGGAAGCAGGATCTGACAGGATTAAGCCACTGAAATATGCAGGCTTTGTTTGTTATCATCTATTATCATTTCCCTGCTGTGGCATGGCAAAATAACTCATCTCTAGCTATTTCTGAATATAGTATATCGCCTAAACCAGTGGTTCCCAGCCTTTCTTTGGCCATGCCCCACCTAAGCATCTCTAAAATCCTGATGCCCCCCAGTGACATATAATTCTTATTATTCAAAAAGTGAACTCCTATTCAGGTGGAGGAGCCCTAAAAGGCCACTAACTTGGTCTTAACAAGCTTCCAAAGAACATGGCATCCATGAAAGAGAAAAATGAAAGAACGAAAGGACAGTTGAAGTACTGAGGAAGAAATCACTAAGAAATTGTTTAAAAATTAATAATAATATGAAGTGATATGAAAAAATAACAAATAGTTTCAAAACATATAATAGAGAACTGAGGTGCATAAATAGGTCACAATATATATTTATAAACTGTATATGAGGCCCCTAGAACCATAAGAAATGCAAAAAAATCATTATTAATAACTCGTTCTCGAATTGCCCCCTTAAAAATCAAATTGCTTTCCTATGGGGCGTGTGCCCCATGCTGGGAACCACCGGTCTAAACCTAAAGTTGGATTTATTCTGCCTCCTTGGGCTCTCCCCAGGACGTGGCTGGGCCTTCAGGGTACATGCACCTTTGTAGACCCTGGTGTCTGTGGGCTGGTTTCCCTGGCCACACTGGGGGGTCCCCAGAGTCAAGGCGGAGTCCTGGGCCCGGCTGTGCCCTGGGGGCCGCCTCCCCTAATGCTTTCCTCCTTGTCTCCGCTGCTTCTCCAGTCCAGCCTGGCCCCGCCTGCAGGAGTGGACTCCTCTCTCCCTCTTTTACTTATTCTTGTGACTTTCCTGGGAGGAAATTTCCCTGACAGCCGTTGGCCCAGATTTTTCTGAGACAGGCAGCATCACTCAGTCCTCCCTCTCTCATCATCTGGAAATCCGCTTCTTGGCACCGCTGTCCTCCCCGTCTCTCATCCTCCAGCCATCCAACTCGGAGCATCTGGGGAGATCTGGGTCTGGAGGATGATGCAATCCCTTCAGAAGCTTCTGGAATCTGGAAGACTGTCTTTCCTTGGGGGAGGGCAGGGGGCAGAGGGAGAAGCAGGCCTTGCCTCCGCACCCCGATGCTGCTCACAGGGGAGGTGGGGAGCAGAGATGGGGTGTGGGGGAGAAGACTCCTTCAGAGGCTGGTTCTGGGATCACGCCCCAGGATGACCACAGCTTTGCAGAATCCACAAATGGGGGAGGCCTCAGAATGGGGAAGAGTACTGGTATTTGGTGCCTGTATCCCCTTGGCTGGGGGGTCTTTCTGTTCATTTCACAGATGGTAAAACTGAGGCCGAGGGACACCCAGTCATTGGGACAGACTCAGGGGGAGAAGCAACCTGGCCCAGGGACCTGTCCGGTGCACAATAGAAGCAGACCCCACCTCCTGATTCCCCTGCCTCTCCCTGACACATATGCTCAGGGGGGCCCAGGAGCAGGAACCCCGGCCTCCATGTCTAAGATGGGAAACGGGCCCCCGTGAGGGCCTGGCCACACCCGTCTCCAGGCACCAGGTGCTCTGTGGTCTCTGTGCCCCAGGCACCTGCCCTCCTTTCAACGTGTCCTCCCTCCCTGCTGGGTGAGCGCGGTCTCTGTGCCAGGAAGGAACGCTCACCACCGAGACCCTGGCAGTGGCCTCCCCCGAGAGAACAGCTTCAATCAGCTCCTTCGTTCGGGGCCAGGCTTGGGTCCATCGGGAAAAGTTTGGACTGGGCTGTGGTCAGAAGACCTTTCCCATCACAGTTTCCAGCTAGTGTGGGTTTTACGGGACACGCGGAAACAGCAACCAATATTCCTGTGAAAGGGAACAAAGGACAAAAAAGCTGACGCCTTCTCCAAGCCCATTCGATTAAAGACAGCGCGGCACCATCATAGTTTCAGCGCGCAGCGAGGCGGAGGAAAACATCCTCGCAGGCCTCGGGGACTCTCCCCGCTCCCTCCTGGTGGAGACGCCCGACTCCGTTCCAGAGAACAAAGTTTAAATAGTTTGTGGGCGAGAACTTGGTGAAAATGTGACGTTTGATAGGAAACTAATTTCGGCGTGCCTTTTTAATACTTTAAAACACTGGAGTAATAAACAACATCTATAAATGTCAAACTTTTCTCTTTTGATTATGTTGCTTTGATTTTTATCAACCCCCCCTTTTTTTTTATTAAAAATCCACTGTAAATGAAATAGAGAAGGAGAGGACCAGCACAGGAAGATAAATTTTGCAATTTATTGAGATGTAAGCGACAGCATCCCATTTGTTTTCGGCGCTGGGGATTGTTATTATTTCTGTCTGGCTGTGGTTATTGTGATGTTTTTATCTGTTCGCGTCTAGGAGACTCGTGGCACTGGCACCCAGGGAACTGGGATTAGATTGCAGAGTGAGGGGGGCTCCCGGCTCCGGCTCCGTGAGCAGGCGGGCCCGGGGGGCTGGGGAGGAGGGCCTGCCTGGACTCTCTGGTCTTTGGGCAGCTGCGGGACACACTGTGGGGCTGCCTCCTCCAGGAAGGCCCCTACAGCATCACCCCCTTCCCTGGCCTGGTTCTTTTTTTAATTTTTATTGAATTCATCGGGGTGACAGTGGCTAATAAAAGTATATTGGTTTCCAGTGTACAGTTCTATAACACATCACCTGTATGTTGTATTGTGTGTTCACCACCCAAAGTCAAGTCTCCTTCCGTCACATTTACCTCCCCCTTACCCTCTTCTTCCCCAACCCCACCCCTGCCCCAGCTATCACCATCCTGTGGTCTGTGTCTTTAAGTTTGGGGTGTTTGGTGTTTTCTGTTTGTTTGTTTTTTTGTGTGGGTTTTTTTGCTTAATCCCTTCACCTTTTTCACTCAGCCCTTCCCCATTCCCCTGGCTGGTTCTGACCCCCCTTGGGCCCCTGTGTAATCGCCACCACGGGTTCCCCAGGCCACTCCATTCCGAGATTCTGTGCTGAACTGAGGTCTCCATTGCAGCCCAGGCGTCCCTCGCGACAGGTGGGTCTGACGCAGTCTGGGTTCCCCGTGCCCAACAGGGAGGAAGTGTTTGTGGATACTTAAAGGAGAGGTGAGTGATGAGGGGATAATCTGATGGCAGATGACAAGGGTGGGTGGATGGAGAGATGGATGGACAAATAGAAGATGTGAATGGATGGATGGATGGTGGGTGGATGGACAGATGGATAGATGGATGGATGGACAGATGGATAGATGGATGGATGGACGGATGGATAAATGGATGGATGGATGGATGGCTGGCTGGATGGATGGATGGATGGATGGATAGATGGATGGATAGATGGATGGATGGATGGACGGATGGATAGATGGATGGATGGACGGATGGATAGATGGATGGATGGATGGATGGATGGATGGATGGATGGATGGAAAGTGAAACTTTTAGGGTCACGACCTTTTAAGGCCTGAGCCCAGGCTTAACCACCTCTGAAAACCCTTCCAGTCACGGTTTTTTCAGCCTCCCAAGATCATGAGCAAAATGAAGGGACGGAAAATAAATGGCTTCCAGTGGCCATGGGCTCCTGAGAACCAGTCACCTATAAGGAGGACAACATAACACTCCCTTCATCTCCTGTCCCCATAGGCAAACACATTCACCACCTCACTCAATCCTCACAAAAGTGAAGAGGTGGGCACAGTCCCATTTCACAGCCAGGGGAACTGAGATTCAGAGAGGAAGCCCACGGTCAGACAGTGGCAGCCAGCCAGGCCTTGACCCTGGAGAGTCCAGCCTGCAGGTCCCTCTCTCCCAGTAAGTCTGTCCGTGCTGAACTGAGGACTCCACGGGACGAGACTGTAACTTCTGCAGTTTTGGGGGGAAGAACGGGGAGCCAGAGGTATCAAGAGTCTGGCCGGAGGCGGTGAGCTCAGAGCATCAGAGGGCGGGTGCACTTAACCCCTGGGGTCCAGGTGGGTGAGTCCACCAGGCACAGGTCACCGTCAGGCCCACGGAGCGGCCAACTCTATAGCCTGAGGGCCCACGGGGAGCGTCTCTGAGCAAAGCAGGCGAGCGCTGCCCGTTGCCAGGCGGCGGGGCCACTTTCCCAGGCTGACCCTGTCCACTGCCTCTGAGAGTCAGCTGGGCCCCAGGTTTGCACAGGAAGGTGGCAGCAGCATGAATGTGGAGTCCACATCCTCAGCATCAGGACCTGACTCTTGAAACCCACAGTTCTCACACGTCAGAAGCCTCTGTGCCAGAAACCTTACTGATCAGGGAGGCAACTCAGAAATCCCTCGCACAGACCCCCAAGTCCACCGGCTGCACCACACGTCAGAAGCCTCTGTGCCCTTGAACTCCAGAAACCTTACTGATCAGGGAGGCAACTCGGAAATCCCTCGCACAGACCCCCAAGTCCACCGGCTGCACCACAGCTAAGGGGCCGCTGGGGCAGGACCCCGAGGGACAGCACTCCCTCAGTGTCCTCCTCCAGAGCCGGACACGGGGACACACTCCCAGGAGCAGGGATGCCTTCCCTCTTCGAGGGGCAGCTGCCCCACCCAGGGAAACAGCCTCAGTTTTCCATGTTTACACAAAACCACCCGAATCTCTGGCTCTCGGCAGCCCAGGCCCTGCTTTGAGCTAATTTAGTAAATGGTTTTAGTTTGTGCAAATCCCCAGGTTGCCTGCAAGCTGAGGCCAGGCGGAGACACTCCTCAGAGGTGTTGTGGGGGGTCGCTAGCCTGGGGACCCCATTTCAGCCCACCCTTCCTCCATATTCCTCTGTCCCCACCCCTCCCTGCGCACCTGCCCCCCTGGAATCTGTTACGGCAGCCCCAGGGGACTCATCCATCAATCACCCCTACTCCACCCCAGGGGCAGCCCCCGGGGGACCTGGAGTGAAGACACAACCTCGTGGATGAAAAAACATGAACTTGATGTCGGCAGGGCTGCCTCACCCTCCTGGGGTGGCGGGGCAGGAGGGGGCTCACCCCAGAGGAGGATCGCCGTGTTCCAAGGCCAGGCAGGGTGACGGGGCCAGAACACCATGGGCCCGGCATCTATTTTTAAACGCAAGCAGGGCCTCTTTCTTCTCGTCTCCAGGAGCGATGTGGCTCCTTTGTGAGCGGCCTCAGAGGCCGGCCCGCGCCCCCGGCCCAGCGGCCCCCTCGGCCCCTGACTGATGCTATTTAAAAACATCTCGGTCCAGGCCAGAGAAAGGGGTAATTGGGGACCAGGGAGATGAAAGGGGCCAGCCCCCCCTTGGGCCTGTCCTGGCTGAGGGGTCAACAAAACCCTCCTTGTGGTCCTGCCAATTATAGGCACCGAGGGGGGCCTCTGGGCCAGACAGGAGACGTGCCAGCCCCGCGGGGTGAGCTGGGGTCAAGGCTCCCAGCTGAAGCCCGGGAACGGGCAGCGCTCGCCCTGCTTTGCTTGGGGCCGCGTCCCCGGGAGCCCTCGGGGGTAGAGGTGGCCTCTCCGGGCAGGCAACCGCCTCTAACGAAGGCGGAGTGAGCGGCCGCCACAAAGGGCCCTTTCTGGGTCAGCCAAGAGCATGTCCGCGGCCACCCAGCCACCGGCCTAAGGACTGCAGGTGGCACAAGACATCACCGCCTGTCCTGGCATCCTGCCGCCATGGCAGGTCTGGGCACCGGCACCTGCACCCACTGTCCTGGGCGTGGCCCTAGCGTGGCCCTGGGCGCCTGCTCCCACACCCAGGCCCGGCCGGACGTGGCTGCCCCCTGGTGTCCCCAGCCTCCCGGCTGCTCCTGGTCACTTCTTCCCAGACCCACTCAGAGTAGGAGCCAGGTCGCTGCTAACTGAGGCTCCTTCGTCCCTCTCTGCCTCTGTCTCTCTCTCTCTGATGCCAGTGGTGCCGGCAGCAGCGCCCTCAGCATCCCTGGGGACCCTCGGAAAGGGCCGTCAGCTGCCTGCGCCCCACCTGCTGCAGCGGAGGGACAAGTGTCACACGGCCACTCCTGGGAGAGGGCCCCCCGCCCAGGGCCAGCGGGTGGACTGGAGGCGAGACGCAGCCGGTCCTGGGGCTCCTCACCCCCGCTCACCAGACGCCCTTTTAGGCCCTTCTCAGTCTCCCACCCCGGGGGTCTGTCCCTCACTGTCTCCATGGTGAAGGAGACCAAGGCACGGGGGTTGCCAGAGATGGCGCAGACAGAGAGGGTGCCAGGCCACAGACCAGCCACCACCCTCCCCAGGCTGCTCTGCTGCCCCTAGGGGTGGGGGTATGGGTGACGTCATTTCCAGCGGCTGCGGGTTCTGCTGTGTGTGGAGCCAGAGAGGGCAGAGGCCCAGCTGGTCTCAATCTGCGGCTCCATGGGGAGGGGACGGCGACGTCATCCCAGAACCAGTGGGACGATGATGATCTCCATGTGCCCCACACACAGCCCGAGTGGGACAGGAGCCCGGAGGTTGTGCTGGGCTGGGCAGCTCTGCCTGCCCCAGAGTTGAGGTCCGCTGCAGGGTGAGGGGCGCCTGACAGGGGAAGAAAAGCAGGGCCAGACGCTCAGGTGTGGACGAGCGGGGTGTGATCGGGGAGCCACAGGGGGGCTCAGGAACAGGGTGACCTGTGCCAAGTCAGGCAGGGGGCTCGGCTGGCCTTGACATCAGGGGGGTGTCCCCCACAGTCCCCCAGCCGCCCTGGCTCAGCTTGCCCAGGAGCACGCAGACCTCATAGCCCCCTCCCCCCACCATTCCATGTCCCCGTGTGTGGAAGTAGCCTGAGGACCTGCAGCAGGTCCTCCAGTAGCTGGGACTCTGGGGAGAGTCACCGGACAACAGAGCCATGGGGGGGCGGGGGGGTCAGGCCAGAAGTCCAGGACACTGTGGGTGGGGGCAGAGAGAGGGATTTCGGAGCTGGCAAGAGTAGCCCCACCTGAGGTCATTTGCACCCATGACCAAGGCCCAAGGTCCCCCCACCCACGTTCCAGTGTGTCTGGACCACAGCGGAGACACTGTGCCTGCTTGTGGCCTGAGGCCCATCTGGGTGCCTGGAACCTGCCAGAACACTTCACCCAATGGGATTCAGCATCCTCACAGCACAGCTGAGGCCGCCCCACCAGCCCCAAGGCACCTCTGCCCCGGCCCAGGCCCTGCCCAAATGCTGCAGCCCCCCGGAGCCACGCTGATCCCCGCAGGGCTCCCGAACCCTCCTCGTGCGGAAAAAGGGCTCAGCCATCAGAGGCCGGGGAAGCAGGGTCCAGATCCGGCTGTGCCTCCTGCAGGCCAGGGCCTTGCCCAGGCTGAGTCTCAGTTTGTCCATCTATAAAATGGGCTGAGTCAGTAACAGGGCTGCTGGGGATGCCATGGAAGGAATGCAGGCAGCACCTCAGCGTGCGGTCACAGCCACATGGGCGTCGGACACCTGTGTTCATGTCCCTCCGCACAGCCTGTCTCCTCTCCACTGGTGTCCGGGTCCCCAGAAGCCAGCACAGGCCTGTGTCCAGATGCCCTTAAAAAAAATCCAACCTACTCCCCAACATCTAGAAGCCCATGTGCATTCCATGGGAACCGGGATCCGTGTGCTCCTGATTCAGTCACAGTTGGTTTGTGAACGGCTGTTCTGAAGGCACCAGCTTGTTTCAAACACTCTGAGACCCCAACTGCCCCAAAGCCAAGTCTCCTTCCTGCAAGGACACCCCCAGGCTTCGGAGAAGCCCCCCACTTGGGGCCAAGAAGCAGCATTGAAGCCACAGACCCCACAGGGCTCAGGCTCCTGGTCCACTCAGATTGGTTTACTAGTATTTCACTTAGCGTAACGCTTTCCAGGCCCATCCAGGCTGTCACAAAAGGGAAGATTTCCTCCTTTTTTTTTTAACGGCCACATAGTTGCATTTACACTCCATTGTGTAAATGCAACACAGCTTTTTTTTTCACATTTACATAGCGTTTAATGTGGTATTTATATACAGGCTTTAATTAGATGCTCATGATAGCCTTGTCCTGTAGCTCTTTTTTTTTTTACTTTTAATTTCTTTATTGATTAAAGTATTACATATGTGTCCTTACCCCCCTTACCCCCCTCCCCACTCATGCCCTCATCCCCCTGGTGTCTTATATACAGGTAATTAGATGCTCATGATAGCCTTGTCCTGTAGCTCTTTTTTTTTTTACTTTTAATTTCTTTATTGATTAAAGTATTACAACATCTTATCCCATTTATGTTGATTCTATTCCATAAATGAGTGAGATCGTGTGATATTTATCTTTCTCTGATTGGCTTATTTCACTTAGCATAATGCTCTCCTCCACCATCCATGCTGTTGCAAATGGTAAGAACTCCTTCTTTTTAGCGGCAGCGTAGTATTCCATTGTGTAGATGTACCACAGTTTTTTAATCCACTCATCTGCTGATGGGCATTTAGGCTGTTTCCAAATCTTAGCTATGGTGAATTGTGCTACTATGAACATAGGTGCATATATCCTTTCTGATTGGTGTTTCTAGTTTCTTGGGATATATTCCTAGAAGTGGGATCACTGGGTCAAATATAAAAAGCTTCTGCACAGCAAAAGAAACCATCAACAAAACAACAAGAAAGCCCACTACATGGGAGAACATATTTGCCCATATTACCACCGATAAGGGTTTAATCTCCAACATTTACAGGGAACTCATACAACTTAACCCAATCAAAAAATGGGCAATGGACCTAAATAGATACTTTTTAAAAGAGGACATAGAGACCAAGAAGGCCAAGAGACATATGAAAACATGCTCAAGAGTCCCACCAACAACACAGAGCAGGGTAACGATTAAAAAACCAGCTCTGAGACTCCGCGGAGTTCTGGAAGGTGGAACCCTGCGAGTTCCCACAGCCTCCCAGGCTCTTGTTTACACACTTCCTCTTAAATCTGTGAGTTTGATTGTTGATCCCGGTGCATGTGATTGCCCAATTGGGGTCGCTAGCGGAGCTTGTAGGGGAAGATTGTTTTTGGGGAGCCTGGAAAACAGAGCTGAGAGTGGCGACTGGTGAAACAGATCTGGGCGGAGCTGGTTCAGGTACAATAGAGAACTCCTGGTCAGAGAGGACTTAAAGCCTTGGAGGTCAATCCAGACACACTGCCACCCAGAGGCAGAGCCACGAACTGACTCTTCTGTACATACAAATACAGCAGTAAGGGGAACCAATACGGCCTGCCTTAAAATCAGGACTGTGGCTTACAACACGGAGGAACAGTGTATCAGAGGGAAATTCAACATTCTCCTGAATTCCGGGCGTGCCAAAAAGAAGAGTAGAAGATCTGAAGCACCTGCATTACTGCACATTTTTATTTTACTTTTTTTTTTTAATTAATTACTTTTTCACCTTTTAACTAAGAAAACATTGTTTTTCTTTTTTTTTTCC
>NW_005369964.1:1858505-1871631 GCF_000412655.1 Myotis brandtii
TTGGGCTGTTTCCAGATCTTGGCTATTATAAACAACTAGAGGCCCATTGCCCGAAGAGATTCGTGCAATAGGCCTTCCTTCCCCTGGCTGCCGGCACCGGTTTTCCTCCGGCACCCAGGACCCAGGCCTTCACTCGGGCCGCAGCGAAGAAGCCAAGCCTCTTCAGTCTTCAGTCGTCTTCAGTCTTCAGTCGTCTTCAGTCTTTGCTCGGGCGGAGCTTCAGTCTTTGCTCTGTGCCTGCATATGCAAATTAACCTCCATCTTTGTTGGGTTAATTTACATACTCATCCTGATTGGCTGGTGGGCGTAGCGGAGTGACACCAATTTGCATGTTTCTCTCTTATTAGTGTAGATGGCTGCAATGAACGTAGGGGTGCATATATTCTTTTAAATTAGTGTTGCATATTTCTTAGGATGTATTCTCAGAAGTGGGATTGCTGGGTCCAAAAAGCAGTTCCATTTTTAATTTTTCGAGGAAACACCATATTGTTTTCCATAGTGGTTGCACCAAGCTGCATTCCCACCAACAGTGCATGAAGGTTCCCTTTTCTCCACATCCTCGCCAACATTTGTTGTTTGCTGATTTATTGATGATAGTAATTCTGGCAGGTGTGAGGTGATACCCCATTGTGGTTATAATTTGCATCTCTCTGATGATTTGTAACATTGAGCATCTTTTCATAGGTCTATTGACCATCTGAGTGTCCTTTTAGGAGAAGTGTCTCTCCAGGTCCTTTGTCTATTTTTTAATTGGATTATCTGTCTTCCTTGTGTCCGGTTGTGTAAGTTCGTTATATATATTGGAAATTAACCCCTTATCTGATGGATCATTGGCAAATGGGTTCTCCCATTCAGTGGGTTCCCTTTTCATTTTGTTGAGTCCCTTTTTTAAAAAAAATAGGTTTTTATTGATTTCAGAGAGGAAAGGAGAGGGAGAGAGAGAGAGATAGAAACATCAATGGAAAAAAGGTATTGACACCCAAGATGGCGGCATAGGTAAACACCGGAGATTGCTGCCTCGAACAACCACTTCAAAAATACAACTAAAAGACGGAACGGACATCATCCAGAACCACAGGAGTTATGAAGTAGCAATGAAAATAATTTTATGGTTGGGTCACAACATGAGGAACTGTATTTAAAGGGCCAGAAGGTTGAGAACCACTGCCCTAGGAGATATTTTGGCAAAATTATTGCTATGAGAGGTGTCTGATGTTTTACCGACTATGTTTTCTTCTAGGATTTTTATGGTTTCACAACTTACACTTAAGTCTTTTATCTGTTTTGAGTTTATTCTTGTAAATGGGTAAGTTGGTGTTCTGGTTTCATTTTTTGCATATACCTACCCAATTTTCCTAACACAACTTATTGAACAGACTGTCTTTACTCCATTGTATGCTTTTCCCTCCTTTGTCAAATACTAATTGGCCATAAAGGGGTGGGTTTATTTCTGGGTTCTCCATTCTGTTCCATTGGTCTATATGCTTATTCTTATGCCAGTACCAGGCTGTTTTGACTACAATGGACTTGTAGTATCATTTGATATCAGGTATTGTAATATCTCCAACTTTGTTATTCTTTCTCAAGATTGCTGAGGCTATTCAGAACCTTTTTTTTTTTTGGTTCCATATAAATTTTTTGAATATTCGTTCTAGATCTGTGAAATATGCCATTGATATTTAATAGGAATTGCATCTAATTTATAGATGGCTTTAGGTAGTATGGACATTTAACAATACTCATCTTTCAGTCTAAGACCACAGGATATCTTTCCATTTATTTGTGTCTTATTCAATTTCTTTCATCAATGTCTTCTAGTTTTCAGTGTACAAGTCTTCTACATCCCTGGTTACATTTATTCTTATGTTTTTTGTTTGTTTTCTTGATGGTATTGTAAATGAGATTGGTTTAATTTTTCTTTCAGATAGTTTCTTTTGTATGTAGAAACAAGTGATTTTTAAGTTGATATTGTATTCTATAACTTTATTGAATTCACTTATTGGTTCTAACAGTTTTTGGTGGAGCCTGTAAAGTGTCATCTTCGAACAGAGACAGTTTTACTTCTTCCTTTCCTATTTGAGTCCCTTTTTTAAAAAAAATAGGTTTTTATTGATTTCAGAGAGGAAAGGAGAGGGAGAGAGAGAGAGATAGAAACATCAATGGAAAAAAGGTATTGACACCCAAGATGGCGGCATAGGTAAACACCGGAGATTGCTGCCTCGAACAACCACTTCAAAAATACAACTAAAAGACGGAACGGACATCATCCAGAACCACAGGAAGGCTGGCTGAGTGGAAATTCTACAACTAGAAGGAAAATCTGATGGATCATTGGCAAATGGGTTCTCCCATTCAGTGGGTTCCCTTTTCATTTTGTTGATGGTTTCTCTTTTTTTGTGCGGAAGCTTTTTCGTTTGATGTAGTTGCATTTGTTTATTCTTTCCTGTGTTTACCTTGCCCTAGGACAGCTGTTCTCAACCTGTGGGTCGCGACCCCTTTGGCGGTCGAACGACCCTTTCACAGGGGTCGCCTAAGACTATCCTGCATATCAGATATTTACATTACAATTCATAACAGTAGTAACATTACAGTTATGAAGTAGCAATGAAAATAATTTTATGGTTGGGTCACAACATGAGGAACTGTATTTAAAGGGCCAGAAGGTTGAGAACCACTGCCCTAAAAACTGACCACATTGCTTACTATAACAGTAAAGCATAGTGATATCTCTGGCTATATATAATCCATACTTAATGTTATAAAGTAAAATGTTTGGCCAGTAAGCTTTCAGAATTTTTATTAAATCCTAGTCTAATTTAACAATATCTGATTTTATAGACATCCTATGGGTGATGTTTAATAAGTGAAATCAGACATCTAAATCATTTTGTACAGACTAAGCAATCCTATCTAATAAAGATGTAATATGCAAATTGACCATCACTCCAACACAAGATGGTCACCCCCATGTGGACACAAGATGGCCAGCAGGGGAGGGGAGTTAGGGGCGACCAGGCTAGCAGGGGAGGGCAGTTGGGGGCAATTGGGCCAGCAGGGGAGCAGTTAGGCATCAATCAGGCTGGCAGTGGAGTGGTTAGGGGGAGATCAGGCTGGCAGGCAAGCGAGCAGTTAGGATCCAGCAGTCCCGGATTGTGAGAGGGATGTCCCAGATTGTAGAGGGTGCAGGCCAGGCTGATGGACAACCATCCCCGCCCCTGAATGAATTTCATGCACCCGGCCTCTAATTTGCTATAAATTACATTGTTATGAGATAAACCACTACCCTCCCTAGAGAAACTTTATTTTAAGGCTGATATATGTTTGGCATTTTGACTGTCACCCCGCAGTTGTTACAGTTAGAATATAATATTCTGTTGTACAGAAGGTGTTTCCCTTTAAGGTTAAGCAGTTTGATAGAAAAAAAATAATGCCATACAACTTGTTTTCTAGAGCTGGTTTACACTGGCTCCCCAGTGATGACTTGTAACTTCACTAAGTCTATGCTCAGTGACTTCACATTGGAAGCTTGAAATCAGCCATGGTAGAGATATTTATACCTTAGAAATTGGCAAACATTATAAACCAGGACATCCTCCAACCCCAAGAACCAGCTGTTAAACATTTACCAGCATACTACTCAATATAGCCTAAAATCCTCCTAAAATATATCCTCTTGAAATTCATTAAGCCACCTCAAATTTTGTTAAAAAGGAAAGATATGAAGAAATATAATCAGAAGGAGATGGGAGGTACATTATTTGGACCTTCATTCTTCCCACAGACCCATCTCCTCACTCCCAATATGACTCACTTCATAAGAACAATATAAGAAAGGATTCGCCTGAAGGGATATATATGCCTGTTGCTTTTAGAGAACAGAAAGGGAAGATCTTGACCAAAAAAATGTACATATTAAAAAAATATGAAATCATTTTGTCTTACTAGATGTGTCTTTAAGAGAATGGTCATAAAAAATAAAGAAAAAGAAAACACACACATAAATTTGTCATAAGATGTCATTCCTTCATGCAGTTTTTGTACATGAAGGAATGTACACGTGTATTAACTAGATTAAAAATCTCTACCTTTTTTTGTTTGTTTTTTGTTAATCCTCACCTGAGGATATTTTTCCATTGATTTTTCTTTTTTAGAGAAAGTGAAAGGGAGGGAGGGAAGGAAAGAGAGAGAGAGAGAGAAAGAAACATTGATGTAAGAGAGACATTGATTGGTTGCCTCCTGAACAATCCCTGACTAGGGCAGGGAAATGAACCTGCAACCCAGGTAGGTGCCCTTGACCCAGAATTGAACCCGTGACCCTTTGGTCCACGGGCTGATGCTTTAACCACTGCTCAGTCAGGGCTCTACCTTCTTCTTATTCTCACATTTTAGACAATGACAGGAGATTAGACAGAAAATCACATTTATATAGCAACTTAAATAAAACATGAATTTTCTATTCTACGTCTGTGAACTCTTATTTCTACTATACCCACAGGCACTATCAGGCATATGGTCTATACAAATAATGCCAGAGACAATAAGTACTTTGAAATAACAGAATATAATCTTAGTGTTTTCTCAGCTATCTGCTTCTTAATTTCAACTAACAAAGCCTTCATCATATTTATATCACTCAAATTTGCTATTACTATTTTCACAAACACAACATCTTTTTAATACTCAACTGTTGAACAAGAAGTATTTAATGTGATTTTCTTTCTAAATTTAAGGACACATATTTTAGTTATGAAAAAATGTTTGCCCTTTTCAATTGGGCTGATGTACTTGAGAAACTAGGCAAAGTATTTATGACTCAGTCACTTTGGTCCATTGTCTGTATGAAAAAGAATGACACTCTCCTGTAATATTACCTTAGCAAAAAAACCTATTTCAATTGTGACTGTTAGTTTTAAAGATGTCAACTATTGTCTCAGGAAAAAATATCAATCATACACACACTTTATAACAAGTATATTCTTTTCAAAGTCTAGAAATTGAATTCAGATATTAGTGAAGAAATTGATCTTTAAAGTAGAATATTTTACACAGAAAACACCTGCAATAGGAAATGTTGGAAGATTTTGATTCTGAGTGTTGTTTGTTGATTTATAAATTTTAAAAGCTATCAAAACAACCTTCATCCTGGCAACTAAATAAATTAGTTAAACTAAATTTGCTTTCCAATCTTTTAACTAAAGAATATTACTCTTCTAATAATCAATCATAAGATTGCTATCCATGGTAACCATATATTGTCTATTAGAATTTCCCACAACTGTGAGTTTGTTCCTTTGAAGATTTAGAATTTTAAAAACATTTTTTTTTGTAAAATACTTGTTTACACTAATATTTCAGGATCCAAGTCATCCCCAGGTTCTCAAATTTCCATTAAATATAAAGAAAAAAGATAAATAGTAAAAAATAAATAAAATTCAAGTAATATTAACAAGTCCTCATCTCTAGGTCATGGTATTTTACATTAAAAGATTAAATTAACTAACTTACACTCTATTCCCTTGAACAATATCCACATAATCTTCATATCGAGCAAAGTAGCCATCAGGACTCAGGGCTCCCCAGAAGTTGGACCACAGCTTTCCATGGCGAGTTACAAGAGGAGCAATTATCTTTCTAAAGAAAAAAAATCCAGGTAACTATTTGTTTTAATCACCACAGAATTATGGTTCTGAACTTAGCTTGACACAGAATCATTCAAGTTCATTTAACACACATGTAGTTAGTCCATAAAACTAAAAGTAAAATAGAGAAATTGCTTCCCAACACTTTTTCTTAAATAAGTACACTGCTGATTTTCAGTGATATTTCTTAAAAAGAGTAACAAAAGTAACTCAAAATGTGAATTACCGCAACTGGGTGCCCTTGATCAGAATCGAACCTGGGACCCTCCAGTCTGCAGGTCAATGCTCTATCCACTGAGCCAAACAGGCTAGGGCTGAATCCCTTTTATTTCTTCTTGCTGAATTGCTCTGGCTTGGATTCCCAATGCTTTTTTTTTTTTTACTGTTAGAGTGGGCATCATTGTCTTGTTCCTGATCTTGGAGGGAAGGCTTTTAACTTTTCACCACTGAGTATGACGTTACCTGTGGGCTTGCCATATGTGGCTTTTATTATGTTGAGTACATTCCTTCTCAACCTAATTTGTTGAGAGTTTTTATCATGAAATGATGTTGAATTTTGTCAGGTGCTTTTTCTGCATCTATTGAGATGATTTTGTGATTTCATCTTTCATTGTTTTAATGTGGCATATCACATTTATTGATTTGCCTTTGTTGAATCGTCCTTGCATCCTGGGGACGTGTCTGACTTGATCCATGGTCTATGATCTTTTCAATGTGCTGGTGAATTTGGTTTGCTAATATTTCACTGAGGACTTTTGCACCTATGTTCATCAGGAATATTGGTTTGCACTTTTCTTTTCTTACTAGGGGCCCAGTGCACGAATTCGTGCACCTTGAAAGGAACTGTGGGCCGCGAGGCTGCGATGGGCACAGGGGCAGCTCTCAACCTGTCCTCCGTGCCCCAGCCTGGCCCCTCCTGCCATGGCCCCTGGTCCCCTCTCTGCCAGCAGCCCTACCCCTGCCGCCGCCGCTCCCATGCGCTGATGGCACCGACCCTGCTTGCACCCACTGACGGCATGGAGCGATTGGGGCTGGTACCAGCAGTGGGTGTGAGCGGTGGCTGCTGCCCTGATCACCCCTCAGGAGCAGGGGAGGTGGAGAAGCCCTCAGGGGTGATCAGGGACAGCGGCTGCCACTCGCACCTGCTGACGGCACTGAGCGGTCAGGACTGGTGCCAGGCACCAGCAGCCCGTGTGAGTGGGGCCTTCACCGGCAGTGTGAATGAGAGGCAGCTGCTGGCCCCAATCCCTCCTCAGGAGCAGGGGGAGGTGGAGAAGCCCTCAGGGGTGATCAGGGACAGCGGCTGCCACTCGCACCTGCTGACGGCACTGAGCGGTCAGGACTGGTGCCAGGCGCCAGCAGCCCGTGTGAGTGGGGCCTTCACCGGCAGTGGGAATGAGAGGCAGCTGCTGGCCCCAATCCCTCCTCAGGAGCAGGGGGAGGTGGAGAAGCCCTGAGGGGCGATCGGAGCTGGCACTGAGCACTGGCAGCGGGTGCAAGTGGGGCTGGCGCCGGCAGCAGGTGCAAGCACCAGGCAGGACTGGGGCACATGGGAGCAAAGAATTTTCAGTAACCACTAGAGCAGCGGTTCTCAACCTGTGGGTCGCGACCCCTTTGGCGGTCGAACGACCCTTTCACAGGGGTCGCCTAAGACCATCCTGCATATCAGATATTTACATTACGATTCATAACAGTAGCAACATTACAGTTATGAAGTAGCAACGAAAATAATTTTATGGTTGGGTCACCACATGAGGAACAGTATTTAAAGGGCCAGAAGGTTGAGAACCACTGCACTAGAGGCTCGCTCCGATGACTGTTACTGGTGCCTCACCTTGGTCTGGCGCCCCCCGCTCACCTGCTCCACCATCCCGCCGTGGCCGACACCCACCAAGTTCCGCCCTCTGCCGCCTGCTGCCAAAGCCCGCCATGTTCCGCGCACGCCCCCTGGTGGTCAGCGCACGTCATAGCGACCGGTTGTTCAGTTGTTCTGCCATTCGGTCTATTTGCATATTAGGGTTATTTATATGTATAGATAGTATCCTTATCTGGCTTTGGTATCAGGGTAATGCTGGACTCTTAAAATTAGTTTGGGAGTATTCCCTCCTCTTCAATTTTTGGGAGAGTTTGAGAAGAATTGGCATTAATTCCTCTTTAAATGTTTGGTGAAAGTAACCAGGAAAATCATATGGTCCTGGGCTTTAATTGTTGGAAGGTTTTTGATTACTGATTCAATCTTCATACTTGTTATAGATCTATTCAGATTTTCCATTTATTTTGATTCAGACTTGGAAGGTTGCATGTTTCCAGGAATTTACCCATTTCTTCTAGGTTATACAATTTGTTGGTGTATACTTTTTCATAGAAGTCATTTATGATCTTGGTATTTCTTTGATATCAACTATAATGTATTCTCTTTCATTTCTGATTTTATTTATTTTAGTCTTCTCTCTTGTTTCTTAGTCTTGCTAAAGGTTTTCAATTTTGTTTATCTTTTTAAAAACAGCCCTTAGTTTTGTTGCTCTTTTTCTATTGTTTTTAAGTTTCTATTTATTTATTTCTGCTCTGATCTTGATTATTTCTTTCTTTCAGTTAACTTTGGGCTTAGTTTGTCTTCTTTTTCTGGTTACTTAAGGTATAAATTTAGGCTGTTTATTTGAGAGTCATCTTTTTTCTTAATTTAGGCATTTATCTCTATAAACTTCCCATTTTAGAACTGCTTTTGTTGCATCTATTAATTTTGGCATGTTGTGTTTCCATTTCATTTTTCTCAAGCTATTTTTAAATGTTTCCTTTTGGCTTTCTCTTTGACCCATTGATTGCTTAGAAATGTGTTGTTTAATTTTCACGCGTTTGTGAATTGTCCAGTTTTCCTCCTGTTATTGATTTTTGTTTTATACTATCGTGATCAGAAAAGATACTTGATATAATTTTAATCTCCTTAAATTTGCTAAGACTTCTTTTGTGACCTAACATATGATTCATCCTGGAGAAGTTCTGTGTGTGCTTAAGAAGAATATACATTATGCTACTGTTGAAGGGAATGTTCTATACATGTCTATTAGATTCATTTACTATAAAATGTAGTTCAATAATATTTTCTTACTGATTTTCCATCTGGATGGTCTATCCATTGGTGAAAGTGGAGTAGTGAAGTCCCTTACTATTTTTGCATTGTAGTATATTTTTACCTTCAGAACAGCTAATATTTGCTTAATGTATTTATGTACCATGATGTCAGGTACATATATGTTTACAATTATTATGTCCCCTTGATGAATTAATCCCTTTGTCAATATTTGATGACCTTCTTTGTCTCTTGTTATAGCTTTTGACTTGAGGTTTATTTTGTGTGATGTAAGTATAGCTACCCCTGTTCTCTTTTGGTTTCCATTTGCATGAAATATTATTTCCATCCCTGTACTTTAGCATATTCGTGTAAGCAGCATATAGTTGATTTTTATTTTTTAAAAATCCATTCATTCACTCTATATATTTTTACTTGAAAATTTAATCCATTTACATTTAAAGTAATTATATGTAAGTAAGAACTAACTAGTGCGGTCTTGTTCATTATTTTCTGACTGTTTTGTAGTTCCTTTCTTCCTCTTTTCTTCTTTTGTGATTTAATGATATTCTGTGTTGGTATGCTTTGATTCCTTTCCATTTTTCTTTTGTGTATTTACTATAACTTGTTTTCATTGTGATGACAACAGGCTTTCATAAAACAGTCTATGTTTAGCTGATAACAACTTAAGTTTAATTTCACACAGACACTCTGACCTTTTATTCATCCTCCACGTTTTGTTTTTGATGTCACAACTTACATCTTTTTATATTCTGTATACATTAATAAATTATTGTGGCTATAGTTGTTTTTAATACTTTTGTCTTTCAACCCTTATACTAAAGTTAAGTAATTTACATACCATCATTACAGTATTAAAATATTCTGAATTTGACAGCATACTTACCTCTACCAGTGAGTTTTATACTCTTGTATGTCTTTCTATTACTATTAGTCCTTTCATTTCGGCTTGAAAAAGTGCCTTTAGAATTTCTTATAAGGAAGGTATAGTGGTGATAAACTCCCTCAATTTTTGTTTGTCTGAGAAAGTCATTTCTGAAGGATGGCTTTGCCAGGCCCAGTACTCTTGGTTGGCATATTTTTTTCTTTTGGCACTTTTAATATATCATCCCAGTCTTTCCTAGCCGGCAAGGTTTCTGTTGAGAAATTCACTAAAAGCTTTATGGAGGTTCCCATGTATGAGTTTAATTTATCTTGCTTTTATAAAAAAAAATGATTTCTTTGGAATTGAAGAAGACACAAATAAATGGAAAGATATCCTGTGGTCTTGGATTGGAATAATTAAATATTAAATGTCCACACTACCAAAGCTATCTACAAATTCATGCAATCCTGCCCAAGTTCCAAAGGCATTTTTCACAGAAATAGAAAAAAAAATTCTGATATTGGTTTGAAACCACAAGATACCCAAAATAGGCAAAGTGATCTTGAGAATAAAGGGGCCAAGCTGGAGGTCTCACACTATATTACAAAGCTATAGTAATCAAAACAGTATGGTACTAGCATAAAAACAGACACATCCACCGATGGGACAGAACAGGGAGTCCAGAAACAAACCCATGCACATACCATCAACTAATCCTTGACAAGGACACCGGAAACACATGATGGGGGAAGGATTGTCTCCTCAATAAATGGCGCTGGGAAAACTGGGTGTCTGCATGTCAAAGAACGAAACTGGACCCTTACCTTCCACCACTCACAGAAAGTAACTGAAAATGGATCAAAGACTTGAATACAAGCCCGACACCATAAAACTCCTAGAAAAGAACAGAGGGGAAGAACTCCTTGACAATGGTTGTGCAGGGATTTCTTGGCTGTGACACCAAAAGCACAGTCAATAAAAGCAAACATGAACCAGTGGGACCACCTCAAACGAACAAGCGAAGGAATTTAGACAGAGAAAAGCAGTAACGGGATGGCGTCACATATGCGGAGCCAGGGAGGAGCCAGGGGGCTGCCTGGGCCTGGGGGTGCAGGGATGGGGAGATGTTGGTTAAACAGTAGAAACCACTTGTAAGGTGAGTAAGTTGTGCGGCTCTCATTTACGGCATGGGGACCCTGGTTAACAATGCTGTGTTACGCGCTTGAAAGTTGCCGGGAGTAGATCTTAGGTATTCTCATCACACACCAGGAACAGGTACATTGTGAGGTGATGGAGGCGTTAATTAACTTGACTGCAGCAATCATGTCACAATTCATGGGTATATCAAGTCAGCACATCATACACCTCTAATACATACAATTTTATTTGTCAATTATAATTCAATAAAGCCAGGGAACGCAAAGGAAGACATCTGAACCTAAGAGGAAGACATACTTGGAACCATGCCGGCAGGTAGGTGTGCTCTAGCTGTTCCCACTCCCTGGGTGGGAAAGAGAAGGTGGGGGGAGGGGGCCTGCTGCCCTGTTCCTCCCCTGCTGGACATAAACCACCTCCTGGCATCGAGCTCAGACCAGGCTACTCCGAGGCCGTCTTGGGAGCCGGACAAGGCCACTGCATAACTGTGCCTAAGCACAGACAGAAAACAAGGTCCCCGTGCCACCCACAGGCGACGAAACAGCCCCTCTTTGGCTGAGACGAGGGACAGCTAGTTCCTTACCAAAGCCGCATCTTCGTTCTTTCATTCTTGGCGGAAGGTAAGACTGACTTGAGATGCTTTGTGGCAGCATCTGGTCCAGAGTGAACCCCCGCTTCCTTAGTCCCTCCCCAAGCCCCCCAACAGCGGAGGTCGGGTCATACACTTCTCTCTAACGCCCTGACTGAGACCTGGGCCCAGGTTCCCCATGGAGCACGCCGTTCCTCACCTCAAGCCCGACTTGCCAACGGCGAGCGTGTTCTCGGAGGCCTCTGGCTGAGGACGTGGCCGTGCCAGCTGTGTGGCTCTGGACACAGGGCTGTCCCCCTCTGGAAGCTGGAGGAGATACAGGGGCCCTCAGTGCCGCCTGCGGAGGACCTGGCCGGCAGAAGCCGCCCGCCCTCTCTGGCTCTTCATCACCAACAGGGACCCCCTTCACTGTCCCTGGCTGTCGCTCCCACAGGAAGAGGCTGAGGCAGGATGACTCCTAGGGCTCCCCCCCACCCCCACCCCCACTCTCATGAGCAGGGAGCCCCTTGCCCACCTCTATTCTGATTTTGTAGGGGTGGAAGCCAAGTTTCAGAAGCACCTTCTCCAGGGAGCCCAGAATTTGGTGGTGGTGCTGGGTGGGTGGGGAGTGGGGGATGGGCCCCCCCCCAGAGATATTTGGTACCTTAGGGCAAGTAGGTGGACTTGGTGGGTCTTGGGGACACGCCCCCATCCTAGGGTGTGCGGTGCCAAGCCGCCACTGTCATGCCACAGTGTCTCTTGTAGAGGTGTTCGTTGCAGACCCCTGGGCCTGGCGCTCTGAATTTTGCTACAACTGTCCCCTTTGCATTCATCTGGGCTCACAGCCCACCGAGGCCCCTGTAGGCACTGGAGGGGGCTGTTTGGGGGGTTTTGGAAGGAGGGAGGGCTCCCCGAGTGGCCAGGGTGAGGAGGAGGCAGTAGCAGGAGGGAGGAAGGAAGGACCCTGTGGAGAAGCTCACTGAGGCTGGAGGGGACTCCGTGGTGAGCACCTGTCTCCCCCTTGGCTTGGCTGTGTTTTCTAGAAAGCGTGAGAGGAATCCAATCCAGCAAGTAGGGGGTCTAAACCCATTTTTGGGGGCTTTGGCACGGGGGGGGGGCGTGGGCAGCAGTGGAGCACGGGCAGCAGTGGAGAACAGTGCATGTTTGCATGAGCTTGGTGTGAGGACGCCGCTGGGACTCCCACTTTGCATTTTACCATCTGGAAGTGAAAGGCCTGGGTCTGCCCGGGTCACAGGGCGGGTCTGGGAGGAAGCTGGGGAGGCAGGTCTTCCCCCTCCCTCCAGGGGCTTCCACAGGTGTGGGAGGCCTTGAGCCAAAGGTGGGGGGGGGGGTTCATCCTTCGCATGCTGGGCAGGGTCCCTGCCCCACCGGACCCCCAGCTCACACGGGCTGTGGTCCAGCAGATGTGGGCTCCGGGACATGCCTTCCCCTCCCCCTCGCAGCCCTCTCGCTCTGCACTGCGAGGGCGGGGGTCTCAGCGGGGCGCCCAAGCCTCACACAGCTTGATCTCCCCACCCCTCCCCTGCAGAGTCTAATCTGCTTGCTGCCCACGTTTTCATAAGCCCCACGCCTGGGCCAGGCCCCCAGTTGTGAGTGACAATGGCGCAGGCAAGGTCCGCAGCGGCTGCCCCGCCCTAGGACGATGTCAAGAGCTGCAAGCCCTCTCTCCCCCCCCCCCCTTCCCTCCAGGCCCGGTCCCTCTCCTTTGTCCTGTCCCTATGTCCCCTGTGCTGGGCAAGGGTAGGCTTTGAGTTTCTCCCCCACCTCTGGACCCCCCACACCACCGCTGC
>NW_005369964.1:1871741-1874716 GCF_000412655.1 Myotis brandtii
GACCTGTGCTGTCCCCCCAGGTCCCCGCCCCCGCAGCCTCTGCTGCCGGCCTGGCAGGTGCGTCAGCAACTGGGCCGATCGCACTTCATTTATTCAATAGCTCGGGGCCTGAAAACCAGCCGCTAAATTGCCTCCCATTTTCCCCAAGCCCATTAGCAACCAACGGCTGCGTTCCTGGTAATTCCGCTGAATACCCTGCCGGCGGGAGGGCCGCCGCCTCCACCTGCCCCTTCTTAGAAAAGCACCAACTTCTCCTGATGATGAAGCCCAGGCGCCCGGACCCTGGGGCCAGGCCCTCCCCCTGCCCGCTCAGGCCTTTTCTCTGCTTTTAGTTGCTGACCTCTCTGCTCTCTCCCAGCACCCCTCCCCCCGCCCCAAGCCCACCCCCCTGGGTCCCCGAGGTGGCTCTCTTCTAGGCGCCCAAGGCCTGACCAGGGGCCACCCGGTGAGTTATAACAACAGCCAGCACCTTCCTTTCTGGAGGTGTGCCAGGTGGCACTGTGCCCCCCCCCATATTAATATACCCCCTCTGCCTTGCACTGGGGTTGGGGTACCTGCTGGCCCAGGACCTGACTCTTTTTCAGCTGAAAGTGGGAAAGGTGCTGTTAGGAGCTGCCAGGCGGCCGTCGGGTTTATAATGTACAGAAGGGCCCTGTGGTGGGCATCCTCGGGCCCCGGGCACTCATCCCGTGGGGCAGAGGTGATGACCTGCGGGTCTTCCGCCCCGACCCTGCGGATGGGCACCCAGTGGCCATTATCTGACCCGGACCTCCTGGGGTCTCACTCCTGTGTCCTTCCTGGCCTTGCAGGCTGCTAGGGGGAGCGTGGGCATGGCTATATGCACGGGGCGCACACGGACCACCAGGTAGGTGGCAGCTGAATGCATGGACTACTCATCCACACGAAGGACCATTGTCTTGTTACAGGTAACAAAGTGCCAAGGAGCTTGGAAAGGCCGGCGAGCCCTGGCTGGGATCCCGCTGCAGCCACCACGAGGTCTCCTGCAGCCGGGCGATGGTGGTGGTGGGGCGGGGTGGGGGGCCACACAGCTGCCGTTTCAGGCTGGGGGTACTCTCTGGGGACCATGCTGTACTGTGCACACATGAGGCAGGGAAGCTGGAAACCATGGCTGTTGGGCATTGGAGGGACCGATGAAGTAACCCCCGTGGGGAGGGGGTCTGCACCATCTCTTTGCCCCCAGCCCCAGGAAGAGGCAGCCTCAGTACAGCCCAGGGACACCCCCACCCCCACCCGCACCCCTCCAGTGTACTGTGTAGCCACCAGCCCCCTTCCTCCTGGACTGGCCTCAGGGAAATGTCAGCGCCGCGAGGGAGATGCCAAATGAAAGATGACAGCGCAGGAGACGAGCAGCAGCCCCACCCGACTCAGCCAGGGCTCTGTAGGGAAGGGGCCCTGGGCCCCACTTCCTGGGACCAAGAAACCCCTAAGGCCCATGATTGCCCGCAGCCCCTCTGAGGTATCTGCTCACATCATCCTCCTTCTGTGGGGGAGAGGCTGGTGTATAAGAAAGGACTTGGGAATTCCGTGTCACATTGACGGATTCAATCGCACCCATTTTACAGATGAAAACACTGAGTTCCAGTGCAGGCAAGTGACTGCCCAGGGCTAACTCGGAGCCAGGATCCTGACAAGGTTTGTGTCCAGATCTGTGCTGTTCACCAGGACCCTCTCGGGTTGGCCTGAAGGCAGCACCCAGCTCCTGCCTGGCATACAGTAGGAGCAGAGTCAGAGAGATTGGCTGTTGTGTCAATATTAGAAGGTGGGCTAGCTCCAGGGGGACTGTGATTAGGGAGGAGGGACAGGATGGGGCCCTGGTAGGAAAAGGACCTGCCCTTCCTCCCCAACCCCCACCCCCAATCTAGCCCCTCAGCACAAGTTTTGGGAGTGAGAATGAGTGATGGGCTTTTGGGTGAGCCAAGATGGCTTGTGGGACTGGGAAGGTGGCTGGGCCTTGGGGACCGCCCTGTCCACCCCCTACAACCCTCCCAAGAGGTGACTTGAGCGAACCACAGACCCCCACACTAACAGATCTATTCACATGGGGGCCCAGAGCTCCCAGAAGGCCTGCCCACATCAAGGGACCCTCAGCACCCTCTGTGACCTCCTACAGAGCTCTGCTTGGGATCTGGACACAGCTCTGAGCATATTCCTGGTTCTGTTCCTCCTGGTTCTGTTTTGGGGTGCCTTCAGAAGCGAGGGAGCAGACAGGGAGGGCACAGCCCTGGACGCTGGGGCTAGAAGCGAGGGATGGTCCCGGGGCCAGGGTGAGTCAGGTGACAGATGCACTGTGACGTCAGGATCTGTGGGGACCCTTCCCATCCATGGGCCATCATGGGGGAGCCCCCAGTTTAATGAGCACCAACCCAGCTCACTTCGCCCCCCCTACCAGGTGGGTGGGAGTGTGTCCATTTGTGGGTGAGGAAACCGAGGCTCGGTGCCAGTGGGTGACAAAGGCTGGATTGGAACCCAAGGCCTCATCCGGAGCCCGCCCCACAGACCCCATCCTACTCGGTTTTCTATTTTCACCAAAGCATCCCGCCAGCACCCCCCACCGGGCATACACGCCCAGCTTGCCTTGGAAAGGCACCCTCATGCCCCGTCCCAGACCCAGTCACGTTCTCGGGGTTTTCCAAAGGTAGACTTTGCTCAACCAAGGGGCCCTGGAGGAGAGGGGGCGCTGCTTGGGGAGCGGCCGGAGGTTCGAGGGTCATCCCAGCAGCTGGGCTCACCCGAGGTCTGTGATGGGGGCCATGATCCCGTGGATGGACGGTCGGACCAAGGAAGGTTTGGGGACAGTCCATGTGAGGACCACGGGGGGCTGCAGAGGAGGTGGGGGAAGGTGCCCCCACCCAGAGCCCTCGGCAAGATGGTGGCTGCCTGCCTGCCTGCCTGCCTGCCTTTGTGTTTGCTGCAGAGCTGGGGGGCAGTGGAGCTGCGCCCCCCGCGCCCCCCAC
>NW_005369964.1:1874906-1899404 GCF_000412655.1 Myotis brandtii
CCCTGGGCCCTGGCCTCGGCCCCCGGTGGGAGGAGTGACGCCAGCGGCTGGGGGAGTCATCTCAGACTTCAGACCGCCAGGAAGCTTGTCTTTGTATGGCCCTCGCTTCCACCTGGAAATGTGGGCGCACGGGCAGGGGGGCGCCGCAGGGAGCCCCGGCCTTTGGAAGATGCCCCCTGCCGAGGGCCCCTCCTGAAGGCCCGGGACCTTTGTCTTTCAAGCTCCCACGTACAGCCATCTCCGAACACAGACACACACGAAGAGATTGCGTTCTTTTATCTTGTGGGTTTATTATTCAAATAGGCTGACAACAGTCCGAGGGGCTGAAAAGGCGGAGCGGGACCCCTCTGTCCTTCCCGGTCGGGGGTCGGTGGCTCTTTCATTGGAGTTTGTCACTCAGGACGCCTCCCCGCGCCCTGGGTCCTCCCCATGCCCACAGTCCTCCCCGGTCCACAGAGAAGTCCGGCCTGTCCCACACGGAGGGACCGCCCTTGGCGCTCAGTCAGGTCCTTGAAGCGGTGGCTGTGGGGCCTGTCTTCCTGGTGAGGCGGGAGAAGGCGCTGGTCTGGCCGCTGTGCGGTCCCATCTCCAGGAGCGGGGGCCACTGTGGAGTCCAATGGAGCAGGAGATGGGAGGAGCGGGCTCGGAGCAAGCAGGGCCCTGCGAGGGAGGCAAGACAGGACAGCGTCAGAAGGACCCAGTGTTTGCCTGGGGCCCCCCAGCAGCACCCCATTCTTATCACAGGGCCCAGCTGACGGGTCAGAGCGACACGGGCAAGCCCCCCACTTCCCTCTGCCTCAGTTTCCTCACCGGGCACCCACCATCCTGGACAGAAAGTCGATGCAGACACCGGGCCCTCGGGGTCTCAGGCAGACCTCCCCTCTTTGCCTTCCTCCCCTTCCTCTTCCCACCACCCCGCGCCCCACTCAGACCCCACCCCATCCTATTTTTCCTGGCTAAAACCTGCCACAGACACCATCACACCCGGGAAGAGATAAATAAATAAAAGAAAAACAACCTCAACTGTGAAAAGCGGTCCAAATCTGAAAATGTTCCGGCCTGAGTTAATTACACTTTAAATTGGCATGTTTACTGATCGGGGATTTCAAGTTAACAGAGACACCCCCCCCCCAACTGTTAGTACAGTAAAACTCAGCAGGCTGGCGGGCTCCCCCAGGCCTTGGCAGGCCCCGCCGCTCCCCTGCCAACAACGAGCATAACAGAAACATCTATTTTCGAGCGTTAGAGAAACGAAGCTCTCACAGATGGCGAGAGCCGCACCCTGGACGGTTTCCCACCCGCAGGCTCCGTGCCCCCCTCAGCGGTGTCCTGCCCCAGGGAAGGCCATGTGGGGTGGGCATGGAGCTCTGGCTGGGGCAGGAGGTCCCGTTTCGGTCAGTCATTCACTCCACAAACGCTGTTTGGAGCCCAGAGTCAAGTGGCATCGGCCCTAAGAACAGGGTTGGCTCTCCCTAGAGCCTGCGTACCCCAGGCAAACCCCTCTCTGCTCCAGGCCCACATGGGAAGAGCCTAGTGGTCCCCCTGACAGGCACTTACCAGACCCAAGGATGATCCGGGGTCAGGCCGGGCTCCCAGCCCAGGTCTCTCAGGCAGAAGTGGTCTGGTCTAGCTTTCGGCTCATGGCTGGGATCTACGGAAGGCTCCACCCATGGGATGTCCCTGCCAAGTGTCCGGTCCCGTGTGCCTGCGAAGAGAAGACAAGGCCCGTGAGCATGGCTCGGCACCTTCCCTGGGCTAGCTTCCGTCCCGGGCACAGGGGCCCCAAAGGTGCCCCTGGAGGCTAGCAGGGAGGTAGACACCTGTTGATCACAGGGTCATAGGGCTGACATCTGACTGCGGGTTGAGGCTGTTTGTGTGTATTGGGGTGGATCAGGAAGGCTTCCTGTAGGAGGCGGCACTGGGGCAGAGTCCGAGAGGGTGATGAGGGAGGGGCAGTCCAGGCAGGGGTGCAGCTTGAACAAAGGCATGGGAATAGGTATGAAAACAACAAATGAGGGCACGAGGTGGGCTTTCAGATGTCCCCCTGCCTCGGGATCATGCCAGGAGGATGCAGGGTCCCATGTGGGTCCTGCGGCCATAATGGCACCAAAGTCCTGCCCGGGCTGGTCACGTGGCCCTGTGTGGCTCCTGTCCTCTCTGCCTCTCAAACCAGGGCCTCAGGATGGACCTGCCTTCTCAGCCAGTTGGCCTGCCCTTCCCCAGGGTCCCCCCCTCCCCCACCAGCCCTGCACTGTCTGTGTTACGGGTGGTACGGCTGCGCGTGTGCGGGCCCCTTCCACATCGCTGGATAATGAGAAAATGATGAACGAGCCTCCATCACGCCCTTACTTCCTGGCCCTCGAGCCTGTCCACCGGTGACAAATGGCACCTCTCCCTCCGCAGGGTCCTTCCTGGACTGCAGAGCCTTGGTGGAGATTTATGTCCATCTTCCCTGAATTCTTCTTCGTTTCTCTGCTTCTCTATTCCCTCCAAGAGCACACTGTTATTTATTCATTCCACAAACGTCCTCCCGGGGCCTCCTGGGGATAAAGAGATCCGATTCAATATACCCTCACATCTTGAACACCTACTTTGTGCTGGTGTCTGTGGCCAGCTTTGAGCCAGGCATTAGCTGAGCACCTACTATGAGCCGGCCCTACAGTCAAAGCCATGGCTTCCAGAAGCTCTACGGCAGGGTGGCAGTGAACATTCAGGTACTGAATCCCACGTGCTGACCTTAGCCCTGGGTGCCAAGTCACCCTGGTTTTTACAAGGAAGGAACATGCCTATTTGCCAGGTGTGTGGACCGAGGCCGGATCTGTGCGGTGCCCTGGAGGTGGCCCCAGTCACCTCCGTCCCTGCCACTGTGAGGAGACATTTCCATTCAGCCTGGCGGATGAGCGAGGCCCTTTGTTTATTTTCTTTCATCCTCAAACAGTAGATAAACCAGTAATTTGGCTTTTAATGAAATTCTGCGCAGAGCAGCACGGGGTCACCCTCTTCGGGTTTAAAATGAGTTTGGGACATGCAGGCTGCCGAGCGCCTGGTCCCCTGGGCTGACATCTGTCTCACGCATGACTCCCAGGTGGGGGCTGATGTACCCCACGCTCCGCCTGGGTGGTGGCCTGGGAGACCCGGGGGGCACCGTGCTTTTTATTGCTGCGGCGTGGGGATGGATACATTGGAGCTGTTAAATAAGGCTGATGTTGCCTCCCGCCCCCCCGCACTCATTTAATATATTCCAAAGATGTGTGGATGCATTAACAGCAATTTTCGTCTCCAAATGTCCCCATTTAGTCAGTTCCATGCATAAAATATTAGCTCTGACACCGGGCTCCTGCCTGTTGCAGATGGAGTTCCCCAGAGAACGGATTGGCTGGGATGTTGGGGGCTCCACTGGTTGTCTGCTGGGTTATACTGGGACTCGCCACTCCCTTCGGGATCCCCTGGAAAGTGGACAGGAAGCCCAGGCCCACCTGACCGATCCCTGTGGCAGCCGGCCTCAGGCTCTCCAATGACACCTGGGAGGGGCAGAAAAGGGGGAAAACCGGACAGCTTTGAACAAATGGGAAGAATTTCTAAGAGCTGATTACCATATGCTCACGCTCCTCACCACACCTCAGCGTGGGGATGGATACAGAAAGTGCCCTCTGCGCAGGGCGCTTTCCCAGGGCTGAACCTGAGAGGCCCCGGAGGTCCTGAGTTCCTTAGTCAGGGAACAAACACTCATAGTTGCTCTACCCTGAGCCTGGCCTGTGCCCGGTGGCAGGGGACACAGCAGGGACAGGACAACTTCCTGCCCTGAGACCTGAGAGACCTTGCAGTCTGCTAGGGGTGGCAGTAAGCAGGGACGATACAGTGATGGGCAGCCGGTGAGTCTCAACCCCACCCCCCCCAGAAAGGGCTCCCTGAGGCCCAGGCCACCAGGAACAAATACCAAATGGCCTTCCTCCGCCTTTGGAGGTGCTCTAGTGGTTCGCCTTTCCAGAACCCTCTCTACCACAAGGTGACCTTGATGTGGTCTGGGCAGGGCCGGGCTAGGGGAGGGTGGGGCTGCCCAGCGCAGGGGACCCTCCCTCTTCCCCCCCGCCGCCCCCCACCCCCCGAGCACCCATGTCTGCAGCCAGGGGCTCTGGAGCCAGGGAGACCACTCCGTGTGCTTTAAGGAGCCCTCCGCACAGGATGGAGCTGGAAAATTAATAGACCAGGTGGCCCAGGTCCGACGCCAGGGCCTTGGGACCCCGACGCAGAGGCTTCCGCCACCTGCGGGGTCAGCACTCGAAGGGAAGGTCGTCCCCGGTGGGATTCGATACCGGAAAGAGGTTGACTGTATAATATTCATCGTATAGACAGTGAACACCTCACAGGCAACCTCTGTCAGGTACCAGGCGCAGAGCATCCCGACGGAGGCTTCTTCCTCGTGCGGCAGCCCCGCCACCCGCTGCCATGGGATGGCCCAGTTCCATGGGATGCGAGTGGGCACATGCTGGGCCCTCCTGGGCCAGTGGTCGTGCAGGAGGCATGCGAGGCGGGATGGATACTAAAGAGGTCGACTGTGTATTGTGCGTCAGGAAGCATGCGAACGCTCACGCACAGCAAGCAGCCCCCCGCTCTTCCCCGAGGCTAAGCCCGCCGGGCGTCTCCGAGGCAGAGGGATGAGAGGTGCGGGCCATGCACGTGTCCCCGCGGAGGGACACCCTACAGAGGGGCAGCTGCCCGCCCACGGAGGGCCCTCCGGGAGCCCTCTGACTAGTGGCCCTGGCATGGAAAACAGACTGAGCATGCATCATTCTTCACACATGAAGAAATATGCTGCATGCCCGGACTCCCCCACGCACCCCTCCCGCCTGCTCCCCAAGGTCCGGGAGCCCCCAGGTAGCTCTCCCAGGATGGATTCGGCGAGACCTGTCAGCACGGATGAGAGAAGTCACACGCGGAGCCCATGCAGTCACGTACCCCGCAGGAGGCCAGCCTCGGGCCTGGCCCTGCACGCGAGTAGGTGGTACTGAAAATAGGCCATCTGTGTTATATTCGTCATTAATAAAGCGAACTCATCACAGACAACCTCTCCTCAAGTACCCAGAGTGATGATGCCGATTCAGAGCCGTGGCCGTGGCTGTGGCCACCGCAGCACCGCTGGTCGCCTCCGGGAGCAGCCCTGAGGGTGAACCAGACACCACAGGTGAGAGGACACAGCGCAGGCCGCATGCCCACCCTGCCCCGCCCAGGTCTCCCTCCCACCTTCGGGGCAGTGGCACAGAGGGCCCTCCCCACTCCTACCCCCACAGGGCTCCATCTCCGAGAGGTCCTCCGAGGTGCGATTTGATACTGAGAAAAGATCAACCATGTATTATTCGAAGTCAAGAAAGCGAATATAACACGGTCGATCTCCCTTCAGGTACCAGCAGAGGTTAGTGGACCAGGTGAAGTACATTAGAAACAATTACTTTCCAACTGGTCGACCACCCATCCTGTACCCCAGAGCGGCGCCGATACCGACGTTCTTCCCCGAGGTGCCGTGGCCTCCCGGACGGCCTCTCTGCTGCAATGCGATACCGAAAAGGGGTTCACCGAGCAACATTCGTCGTCTGGATGCAAAGTTGCTCGGGTAACCTCTCCCCAAGTACCATGGACGCTCAGATGCTCAAGGCGGATGCTTCCAGGCGGCTGTGCTTCTAGAAGACCCTCCCCAAGGGCCCTGGAGCACTGCGCGTCGGACCTTCCCACTCTACAGGGACCCCCGCTCCCCGCAGGCCAAAGCCATCCTGTCCCCCGAATGAGCCGCATCTAGAGACCCTTCCCAGAAGTTACTCGGGAGATCCAGGTGGGATCCTCTCCTGAAAGGGGTGCAGCGTCACATCCAGAAAGGGCACCAAATAAGGGCCTGGCCGCAGGGTCAGGGGCAGAGGACGTGGCCACAAGCAGGATCTGGATTCTGCGCCCACCACCCATGCTGCGAGCTGTGGAGTGACGGACAGTTCAGTGACCGCGGCCGGAGGCCCCACCTAAGAAGGAACACTGTGGACAGCTGCCCTGCGGGAAGCGCGGACACTGACCTGCCGCGGAGATGGTCCCCGAGCTGGCATGGTCTCCGGTGGCGCACGCACCAGGCCACACGGGTCATCAACACTCCGGCGTGTCCCGGGGCTGCGCCCACGCACCTATTCGGGGGAGGGCTCGACCTGCTGGCCACCTCCTGGGGCGGCAGGGCTCTGCAAGTCCTCCAAAGTGGGGACTGATCTGCAAAGAGACCCACATGCAATGTTCGTGCCAGACAAGGACAAGCACTTTCCTCATCCCAGGCAGTGGCTCTGATTCCAGAAGCACCCACCCAGGAGACCCTCCCCGCAACAAGGCTCGGCCTCTGCGACAAGTGACATTCAGCACCAATGAGGAACATGTCTTTAGGGTCGGCATGACCCATGTAAGGTGCCAACACTGGGTTCAAGGAGGGAGATGCTGGGGATGGCCAGCTTCCCATGTGCTCAACGGCAGAATGAGACCGTGCCCTTCAGGCTGAGACCCCACTGACCCAGGCATTTCTGTCCCACTCTGGAGTCAGCATGTCACCCCAAACCCCACGAGGGATAGAGGGAGCAGACCAAGATGGCGCGTGCTTGCCTCAACACGCACCCCACTTCACCGGGTGTCACCCCGAAGTCAGCACATCCATCCGGGAGGTGCTCTGGGAAGACCTGGGACAGAAAGAAAAGGTCAGTGGCGTAAAGGACACTGTGTCTGACTCCAAGTGTCTACTGACCGTCTGCTCCTCGCCAAACACCCATGAATGCAACTGTCTTAATGAGATTTGTGCCAACACTGATTTTCATAAAAATGTGTTTTTCAGAGTGAATTCCATTAAACTAATCCAATTCCCTGTTTCGTTTCCCTGACTGTGCTGTTGAGCTGTTTTCATTTCTTTTATTTCCCTTGTTATTTCCCCCAAATCATTTTCATTAGGATCAATTCTTTTCCATTTAAAAATCTGAATGCAGATTCGGTTCCTGCGTGTACTTTTGTCTACATCAAACAGCGCCGTCCGGAGCCCCCGCCAGCGTCAATTTCCTCCCACGGCCGCCATGTCTACCGCGTCCCATTTCCCCAGGTCAGATGCGCCGCTGACATGTTGTCAAGAAAATTGGATTCTTCTGCCAATTTGTAGTCAATTGAACATGTTTTACTTGGTGCCATTTCATTTGTTTTTAGTTTTATTTTGTGTTGATTATTTTTATCACTATAATTTGATACAAATGGGACGAAATACTGATAGCGTCTATTCATTTCATAACCCATGAGAAAATGGAAAATGCTGTTTGGCAGGGGGAGAGAAAGCCAGAGAGAGAGCGAGAAACAAGGAGAGGCGAGGAAACAAATCACAGAGACAGACAGAGCGAACACAGGGGGGTTTGAGAGGGTGGGGGAGGTGGAGAGAGGAGAAACAGAGAATTGAGAAGCCGCAGTCTTTAAAATGGTTGAGGGCAGACTCTTTCCCACAAGGTCAAAATACCTCCCAAGAAAAAGTGGTGGAGGCAGAACGTCTTTGGGATGAATGGTCAAAACGGAGATGCAAAGAGGCTTCCAAGACCTAAGCGAAGCAGGCTCACCATCCTCACGTGCCCAGGCGACCACATCGGGAATCACACTTGTGTTCTCTGATCACCTTCGTTCTTGTCCACTGGAGAGGTGCCGACACCCACTCTACACCCACGTCTACACTGTCCAGTCGTGTTCTCGGGAGAGGTGGGCGGGGTCCTGGAAGCCAACCCAGAAGGATTTGATACTCAAACAAAAATGGATAAAGCAAGTGAAATCACCAAGGGCAACCTCTGGTCAAAGATCAAAGGTCAGCATGGGGGAGCACCCCAGGCGCCATGGAACCTGTCTTCAAACACCTTTGCTTCTCACCGCCCGGGAGCCTCCCCTCACCCCTTGGAGTTAGCGTGGAGTCCCAGAGGTCACCCTGAGGGGGAGGACACTGGGTGGGGCTGGGGCAGTAACATGTTGCATAAGTCTCGCTGATCGGGCTGTTGGCTGACCATTGAGACCATTTCCCAGATGATTTCCCCCTAAAACGAGGTTACCCACCAATACACTCTGTTCACTCGTGAGACTCCAAGGAAGGGAAGGCAACCGTGACCTGAAAACCACGGTCTCACCTAAAAAGTGAGGAATTCGGGGCCAGCAACACAAGTTCCACATAGAGCACTCATCGTGGGAGAAACGACCGCTTCCTTACCCTGGGCAGGCGCCGGCGGAAACGTTCCTGAAGTTTTCCCGAGAAGAACGTAGTACTGAAAGGAGATTGGCCATGTAATACTCATCATGAATAAAATGAACACACCATGGACAACCTCCATTCAAGTACCAGACAAGGGTGCAGGCTTCGATGCAGCCCCGGCAACAGGCCCGAGGACGGATGCTGGTAACGCGCCGGCGGTCACACACAAGCTCTGTGAGCCACCCCCTTTCTGTTAAGTCCCCACCGAGTGCCACCCAGGGTCCTTCGAAATGAGTACCCCCATCCAGGAAGCCATTTAGGGAGCAACACACTGCAACCAAGGTGCGCAGAGAATCGCATGCCACACACACGCGCGCACACACACGCACACACACACACACACACACAGGCAGGATGCCCTCTTGTCAATCATGAAGCGGTTCTACAGTGAGACCCCCTCCTCTTCAAGGAGACTGGCATCCTAGCAGCAAACAACACACAGCTGTGGGGCCCAGGGACCATCCATGGAGGACATGCCCACGCTCAGCTTGACCATGCATGCACGCGCGGAAACCGAACGCTAGTTCCTGAAGCTGGCGTCTCCGGGATACGTCGCGGCCAGATCTGATACTTGAAAACAGGTCTACCATGTATGATTCAGCTACTAGTACAGTGAATGCATCATGGAAGACCTCTCCTCAAGGACCACCAAGTCACTCTGGTGAGCGAAGCGCCACTTCTTCCCCCAGGTTGGCTCCACGTCCAGGAACCCTCCCACGGAGGGGGCAGGGAGCACCTGGAAAGTGCATGCTCTGCAGTCGGCGGCCCACAGTCCCTCTGCCCCCCCCCCAGAGAGAACCCACACCGAGGTCCCGCCCTCCAGTGGGACTCCGCCCCAGGAAGCCTCCCAGGCAGGATTTGGTACTAAAAACTAGGTGAACCATGGAGGATTTGGGACAAATAAAGTGAAGGCAACACGGATAACCCATCTCTGCACACTGCCCACTAGCCGCGACCAGGCGCCAGTGCCTCTTCTCCGAAGCCGGGCTCCTCCAGGAAGTCCTGCTGAGGAGAGAGTGAACACTGAGGATTAGTCGACTAAGCGATGGTGGTGTTCAGCTGACCCATCCCAGACCCTGCAGCAGCCCAGACATCGACACCTGTGCTGTGCTTGGCGGGGTATCTAAGAAGCACTCCCAGGGGTTTTAAGGTGGAGAGGTCAAGTGCATAAGAATGCATTATTCTGATCCTAGGAGGGAACATGTCTCCCTTTCCCATCAGATCACAGCGGACAGCAGTGACCCTTTGCTCACACAGGACGTGTGTCCAGGAAACCCTCCAAAGGTAGAGCTCGTCCCAAAGAGGCTGACTTTGCAGTACTAACCACAGAGGCAATGATGGCATGGAGTGCAAACATTATTATCCCATGGTACTGACCTGGGAATGGTGGACTCATCTCCAAAGGTGTTCGTAACTTCCAAGACGTCTCCCTAAAAATAAATTGCGTTCTTGGGGTTAATAGTCCAGTATACATATGGTCAAAAAAAAATGCTCCATTCCTCAAGGTAAATTCACATACCTGGCCAATGGGACCGACTCCATCTCCATCCCAGAAGCTGGCGCTGCAAAGAGGACCCTGCCAAGGTGGAAGATGATCCTGGGGGCGGGGTATCTGGATACGATTCATGTTAAATAGACAGATGCAGATGGCAAATGATAACAGGGAGGCTTCCAGAGAGAGAGATGGCAACATGGGGCCAGATCACAGGTTCTTTCCCCTTCCAGGGCGTAATGAAGTAATAAATTATCATTTAACTCAAGAAAAGACCAGCATGTAAATAGAAAACTACTCACAGAAGTAATAGAAGAAGACATCCTTGAAACAAAGGAACGACAAACTAATATGATTCAGAAAAACTGATAAATAAATAAAAATTAGCGACTGAGTCAGAGCCTGGTGAACAGCTAAGAGAGAACTTTCTCCTCCACAAACATGGAGACGTGATGGATAAAAGCCAAAGTCGACTGGTAAAATAAGTGCACAGCTGAAAGGAATGAAAGGAAGGGAAACCCTCAGCTGGCTAATAAAGAATTTAATTCAGAGCGACAAGTTTGCAACCTGCCACCAAGAGGCTCAAAGAGTCTGTAGTCACAATCTCCAAGCAGGAACTGGAGATGTGACTTGGGCCCAAGAGCGGTGGGCACCTAGAACAGAAAGGGGAGGCAGAAAACTATACAGGCCCAGAAAAATGACAAGAAAGTTTGTTTCTACCTAAGCTTTGGCTAGAACGAGCTCTCCTAGGAGAAACAAAGCTACAAGAGAAAGATGGAGTGAAGCTTTACAACAGCCAGAAGGTATGGGAATCCTCAAGTCAACAAATAAGTAAGAAAACTGGTCCCAACTGGTGAAAGCCATGGGTGCCAGACAGAATCCAATGTTGAACCATATGTCACAGTTCTTTTGCACAGGGAATGAAATAAAACAGAAACACCTTAATCCCCCTGATAACCCACATTGAGAAGTTACAAACCCCATGGAGAAAAGCACTATCTTGAGTCAAAAGACAAAAAGAGAAGGACTTGTACCCCAAAGCTGAGAGACTTTATATCATAAGTATCTTTCAAGTGACTAAAATAATTAAAAAGAACGAGAAATCATAGGGTTGAAGAGAATAGTGTGGAATAAAATTAGGCAGATGAGTAAAGGTGTCCAAGCAAGGGTCAGACATCCTCAGTGAATAAAGACCTTACAGAACATAGTGCCCCAAAGTGTTTGAAACAAAGAATATAAGGATCCACCAGATAATACAGTCCAGATAAGTAAGAGCTATGTGGAGAAGCCACATCAAAAGAGCTGGTGAAATACCAAATGCAGAAGACAGTGGAGCAGTATCTAAACAAGTCTATGAAAAAAAAAAAGCAAGCTGAGAATTTTATACCTAGCAAAATTGTCCCTTGTGTGGCAAAAGCAAGAGACAGATATTCTCAAATGTACAAGAAATAAGAGGAAGTGTCCATGAGCCACTGTAGAATGAACAATGGTAATATCCATTCCCCTGAGAGATAAATTAAAACTAAAAACTCAGGAACAGAGAAGGCTTAACTTAAGGAGAGAAAACTGGTGCTTAGTAATGACTTCATTTAAATATAGAACTATGATAAAACACCTGCAAGAATTGTGGTTAAAGAACAAAATGCAAATATTTATCATGGAAAAATTAAATTGTATGAGTGAAAATCAGGCAAGAGGTGGGGCGAAGTGTAAGAGTGCTGATATCCTTACATTTCTGAGCCAGCAGTGAAATTTGAACAGTTAAAAAAACATAAGGATCCCAATCACTGAATATTTTACACAATAATTTTTCTTGGTTTCATAGGGATCTTTTAGGAATTAAGATTTCTTATGGTAAAGTAGGACATTTATCAATTCTCCCAATCTCCTTCAGATTATCTTTATGTTAAATTCAAGTAAAATTATAGTTAACATTTTAAATAAAAATATCAGGTACAGTGTAATATAATATTCATAAAATATTTTGCTTTCTATTTATCTATCTATATTTCTATTTGCTTATATGCTCAGACAGGTATTTGAAATTTCTAAGACACTGATGGTTATTTCTGGGTACACAAAGAATTGGGAAATTTTCTCCCTTTTTATTTACATTTTCCCACATTGCATGAATTTTTATTATAAGCATGTCCCATTTTTATAATTATGATAATAAGGTAAAATAATTATTCTTTTTGAAAAACAAAACAAAATAAGAATAAGATATTGAAAATAGAACTGACCTCCATCCTCAAATTTCGTATGGCTTCCAGGTCGACAGATGCGAATCTGTTCATTCACTTTATCCAAAAAATTTGATGAAATCATGCCCCTCCCCTGACTCTGCTAACATCTCTAAGAAATCCTCCCTCCAAGACAAGATTTAATACTGAAAGGGGAGGGGATTATCTATTGTGTTTCTTAAAAAATAAATTCCAGAATCATCATGGACACCCTTAGCTCCCTAGGTCTTAAACCCCCAAATGGGCAATGTCTTCCATAAAAAGACTGAATGAGGATAAGGGGCACTAGTGACACCTACCCATTAGTTCCAGGGCCAAGCACAAGTTCAAGTACACTGGCATGGAACCAACATGAGTGTGGCTTCCCTGAAATTGGAATCAGTTCCTAGATGATACCTGGAGAGATGTGGTACCAAAAAGAGATCGACCGTGTATTGGGCATCACTAAATAATGCGAACTCATCACGGACAACCTCCCTCCGAGTACCATGAGGTGGTGCTACTCACAGCATCCCTGCATCCATGGAGTTGGGCAGCTTGGGAGTAGCCTCTGAGGGTGGATGGGACACTGAGGATGAGCGAATCAATGGGTAAATCAAACCCATGCTCTCGAGCAAACCCCTGGTTCATCAACCCAGGATTAGTGTGGACAGGAATGCTACTTCCTGTACTTGGCTGGCATGCAAGCAATACTCAGTAATGCAAAGAAGTCAGCCACTGTTGAGTCATTTTCAATGAAGCAATGAGCTCTTGAAAGACCACAAGGTTGCACTGCCTCCTTGGTAAACCTGGCATCACCCCAGGAGTTCCCTGGAGGGTGTGGGGCTACAGGCTAGTAACCCAGGGGTCATGCGGGTCCTACTCCTGTTCTCGCCTATATCCTAAGAGCTTACTTAAAAAAAAAAGATGCTTCTACATGCCCCTTTAAGGTTGGTTGGATTTGATAGCAAAAAAAGTCAGCCATATGCACTTCAATGTTAATTTCTTTAAAAGTTAGGGCATCCCCACAACCTCTCTAGCTTGTCCTAAAGTTGGTCATGCCCAGGAAGTTGCGCAGACATTGGGTTAGTGCGTCAGTAGCGTGCATCCTCAGGAAAGCACTTGCCGAGAGCTCAGCCAGCCAGCAGGGCACATACCTCGCCATCAGCATTAGCTCAGGCAGCCCTCCGAGGCAGAATTTGATACTAAAAGAGAGGAGAGCCGTGTATGACTCGCTTTGATGAATCGAATTCATCACGGCCAGCCTCTCTCCAAGTACCATAAGTGAATGCTGGCGAGCAATCCATGGTCCCTCTTGCTGAGGCGCTGCCCTCCCCGGAGCCCTGTAAAAAAGGGGTGGAACCATATTGGGTAGTGGGCCGAGTGACATACTACTACAGTTAATCGCATGCTCACCCGAGACGCACTTACCCTAAGCAGGTGGATGCGGTTCGTCTGTTTCGCCAACAGGGGCACCGTTCGACAGCTGCCATGAAGTCAGCATGCCATGGTATCCCTTTGGCTCTTAATGAACCACGGCCAACTCCTGTGAAGACACAAGACGTGAGGGTTAGAGGACTGGGTGCCACACCTCATAAATAAAGCGCGTGCTCTGTGAACAGTCACGCACCGTGGAGAGGAGCTGGCCCGCTCACTTCAGGTCACTCATCAGAAGGCAAGGTCCCGTCCCAGGAGCGCTTCAAGGAGGCTGCAATAGTGACAGCAATAAAATGGTTACCACGGGATGACTCATCACATTTTAAGTGAACACACCCTCCCAACCACGGCTGTCCAGGTCCACCAAGCAGCCATTGTCACAAGTCCATTGCCGCTTGCCCCAAGTTGAAAAGACCTCCCACAAGGTCTTCCTGGGTGGGTGGGGTGGGTGCTGAGGGTTGGTGACTAGGTGACCCGCAGGGTGAACAGAGTGCTTGCCCCTCTGGCCACACACCCTGGATGGTGCTGACACCAGCATCTCTTCGGGAAGTTGGCTTTGGGCCCAGGCAGCCTCTCTTCAAAGTCGTGGAGGGTGACTCTGTTGACAGAACCAGAGCCATTTCCCCTGAGTCGGCATGGCCCAGGGGAAAGCCTCCTACAGATGGATCGGATGTTCGGGCTAGTGGACCAGATGACTTACAGATGGTCGAGCAGGGTGTTCCTGGTCAAGCATCCGACATCTTCTCCACATGGTTGACAACATGAAGACGTCTTCCTGAAGTTCCACTGTGTCCAGGACGTCCTTAGAGGTAGCATTTGGTACTGAAAAAAGTGTTGTCCGTGAATGATTCGTCATAAGTAAAGCGAATCCACCACGAACAACTTCTCTTCAAGTACCACAGAAAAGCAGAGACCAGACAGACAAGGGGTCCCCTTCCACTTCTCTGAGGGGCGTGGCCTCCAACAGCTGTCCTGTGGGCAGATTGGAAAGTATTAGTGAGATGGCTGATGTATGTCCTCAGAATTCATGGGAGTTGGGGGCGGGGGGGTCATCCACTCACCTCTTCTGGAGGGGTGCCAACACCGCCCCCTGCCCTGGAGTTGAAACTGTGTTCCTGAGTCATCAGGGGAAGCATATTAGACATGAGAAGAGGGAGGCCACTGTGGTCCTTCACAATGTGAACTTGTCACAGGAGTTCTCCGCGTGTATGTGAACCCGAGAGTTTCTGAACAGGGACCTTGGACTTCTCAATAGAACACAGTCAGTTATCCATCAGCACATGGAGGTACTAGCCAAGCTCCTTCATGACTTATGGGATCCACTGAATTGGGGGAGCTCAAGAGAGAGCACCATGGCCACTGCAGGGTGGATGACCAAGCTCTTCACAATCCCAGGAGACCCCCAGTCGCTTCCCATCTCCTCTGCTTCACCACCTACCTCACCCCAATAAACCATCCAAGAAAGCAGTTCCAAGATGGATGCCATCAAAAATCACTGACCCACCTTCTCCCAAACAAGCTTGGACCAGTAGGACGAGGTTCCATTCACTACTGCCAGAACCCAGTCCTCATGCCCAAAGGATCAACGTGAGAACCCATCTCCCCACCCTTCCTCCATGCCCCCAAGACTCTTGGCAAAGCGTGTCTGGAAACATGGCCCAACACCAGCCAAGTCTTTCATGTCCATATTCTCTCACCTGGGACACCTGCCACTTCTTACACCAAGGCTTGCAGTGGGCAGATGACATCTTTGCTCCACAGCTCCACCTCCAGATTATGCCCCACCCCCCAACTTTCCATTCAAAATTCCAGTTCATTCCTAGCACATTCATCTGACCTCATGACCCTCCACCTGGATAATGGCTGCCCAGCTCTACTTTGATAGCTTCTGAGTCTCCATCTTCCTCCCTTGAACACCAACACACATCAACAGCTCCCTTGGTAATGACTGCACATCAACAGCTCCCTTGCTTTGACCTGGCGACTTCCTCATTTCCAGCTACCTCTGCCTCCACCCCACCTGACCCTTCGGTGCCAAGGTCATTGCCTCAGCTTGGGTCGTTGCAATGCTGGTCACAGCCTATTCTACACGAGTTCCCTGGCTACCCACTGACTTGCTCTAGAACCTTGCCCAGCAATGATCACATCTTTAGAACCTCTGGTCTGTCCCCTCCCCCACTACCTCACTGTCTACCGACTGCTCTCATCCAACCATTCTGCAGACTGGCTGGCTCCACCTTGAGGGCAGTCCACATTCTCCATGCCTCCACCTCAGCAGGGGCTCCCGTCCTCACTCAAGCTCCCATTAGCTCTCTTCTAGGCCATCCTTGTGGTCAGTGATCTTTTTAACATGGGCCATGCATCCCTCCCGGCTAAGGACCCTCCCAGAGCCTCCATCTCACTCAAAACAAAAGCATGTGCCCGTGCCTCTGAGGCTGCCTGTCCCACCTTAGCGCCCATGACTGTCCATGCTTGGTCCAGCCCCACTGGCCTTCTCGCTGTTTCTCAAAGATACCATATGGCTTCCTTGCACTACACCCTTCTTCTGAAATGCTCCTACCCCAGATTGCCATCTGTCCTGTCCCAACTTCATTCTCCTCCCCTCTCCTCAGAGAGACCTTTCCAGACCCCTATCTGTAACATTAACCTCCACCCCATCTTTGCCTCATTCTGGCACCTTACCCTGCTTTGCTTTCCTCCACAAAACTTACTGTGGACAAAATTATGTTTCATAGTTTGCATTCGCTTGTCCATCTTTCCCACCAGATTGTGAAACCCACATGAACAAGCGCTTTGTCTTGCCCTCCACTCCCCAGCCCCACCCCCCCCAGATTAAAGAAAACAGCTAAGGCCTAGATCATCTAGAATACAGTATGTACTCGGTACTCATTTGTGGAATGACTGAATCTTTCCTCCTTAATGGCTCAGTTCATGGACCATGTAGTTATGCAAATGACCAGAGAATCTGATCATGAAGAAAGAGCACCTATGGAAGAAGCAGGTACCCTTCCCAAAGCGATGATAAACACAGGCCGGGTCTGTGGGAAAGCGAACCAAGTGAGACCCACCAGGAGCAAAGAGTAACTCAGCTCAACCAGCTCTCAGTGCACGCCAGGAAGATGCGATGCCCACCGGCTGGCGCTGCTTTCAGAAAGCCTTCCTGGGCAAGAGTTGACTCTCAAGAAGAGTCTTCCCTGGAGAAATGCAACACGCATGACCAATTGTGTATCAGACCAGATCACTGCCGCCTCCTCGTGTTGGCCTGGTCTCCAGGAATTCATCTTAAAAAAGGATCGGGTTTTGTTTGTAGCAAGTGGCAGATCTTTTGTGTGAATGGATTTCTCACTGGCCAACCTCCCATGATGCTTTGGTGCTGAAACCAACACCCCTTCCAGAAGATCGCAGCCCTCCTAGGCAGCCAGCTCTGCACAGCTTAGACTCTGGCCGTCGGTGCACCAAGGGCCATGCAGCAGTAGGCAGCGAGTGCACTGAGCTCCATTGTCCATCTACATACCTTGGGTGGGCACAGAAGCCCAGACCTCCTCCCTGAAGGCATAACGCTGTCCGGGAAGCCCTCCAAAGCAGTATTTGATACTGAAAAACTGGATGTCCCTGTATGATTCGTCATAAATACAGCGAACACAGCAGGGATAACCACTCTTCAAGTACCGAAGGCTAACGCCGATGAACCGTGTCTTCACCAGAGTGGGCCTTGCCTCCAGCTAGTCCTCCTAAAGATGAATCGGGGACTGAGGGTTAGGAGGACTGGGTGGTGCTCCTTGGATAGAAAGCCCATGCTCTCTGGCCAACCATGCATTCCTGTCTGTCCCCGAGAAGGAGTCGAGGCCGACAGCTTCCCAGGCAAGATCAGCACTTAAAGTATTTCCCTCGGACGACTCGGCATCAACAGAGCCAACCCAGCAAGGAGAAGGTCTTTTCAAGGGCCAGGTACTAGCACAGATAAGGGAACGACCACCTCTTCTTCCGAAGTCTGTCCTGAAGTCACTGGATAGGTAGGGACTGTGGATCAGTTGACATACATCATTGATAAAATGTATGTTCTCTGATCAACCATCCATTCCCCTATCATGGACAACGCCCTGCTGGAGTCTTGTCGGGCACGTCTCCAGGTGGGAGCCTGTCCTGAAAAACAGCAGCTCGGAAGTGATTAGCCACTAACACAGTGAAGTCCCAACAGTCAGCCCGACACCGCCCAGCCCGAGGGGGAGCATCAAGGCCCCATGCTATAGCTGGGGGACCGCGTGACTTAATCCTGATTAAGGCCCAGGCTCTGCCATGGACCGTCCTGTCAAGGACTGGGGCAGGTAATTCTCCCAAAGCTGAATTATATCAGGAAGGATGTGACGCAGCACCCCATTCATGACCGAGGAAGCATGATAGAGGTGCTGCCGTGGACAGTGGTCAGCACCTGCTCGGGAGTGGCAGAGTAGGAGGGGTCCCCCCCACCCCATGTCCTCCCTAAACCTTGGATTGACACCGACAACAAAACCTTTCCCTGGAAGAGAGATGTCCTTTTCTCCAGAAGGTCCTCACGGAGCCGGAAGACCACTTCGCGTGTGCCACAAATACATACCACAACGCTTTCCGAGGGAGCTGGGGCGGAGCTGAGCACAAAATGGCCTGGCCCCCAGAAGTTCCTGAAAGAGGACAGTGTTCTTCGGGACCATGGACCCTACCTCCCTGCAGGTACTGTGGGACGGGACTGACACCCATCCCTTCCCTGAAGGTAGGACAACTCCACATCACCTTCCATGGCACCAGTGCGAGGTCAACTGTGTGATGTCTTTCACCAACAACGAAACAGCATCCAGATGGTCCCTTGTCACCCCCACGTGCTGACACTGACAACATCGGCACCCCGTGTCCAGAGCTGGCATCTCTCCCGGGGCTCCTCCTGCGGGTGGAATGGATTCTGTGTTAGTGGATGGGAGGCACAAGCATCAGTAACAGGCCCGGGCTCGACTGTGTATTCACGTACCTTAGGGCCAGGCTGACAGGCTGCTTACGGGGAAGCTGGCGCCCCCAACAGGCACCCATCCTGAACTGACTCTAAGAAAGGACTCACTGTGCTGGTCACCACACTTGGGCTCTCCTCCCCCATAAGCAGGAGGATCCACCAATGAGCGGAGGGAGTGCAGCGGAAGCGGAGAGGAAAGGCCCCTGGCTCTGCGACGGCGCCCCCTGGAGTCCATCTGCTGAGGAAGAGGACAGCAGGGTAGTGGTCTCAGGGAGAAGCAGCGGGTAAGCAGAAGCTGACCTGCCCTTCACACACCTGGGCCGGCGGCCAGCGTCCAGGGAGCCGTCTGGGTGCGTCTTGACCTCGGAGCACAGGCTGCCCTCGGAGAAGTCTTGGAGAAGGAAGGAAGCTCGCAATGTCCCCGTGGAGCAGCGACCACATCCTCTCCAGCGTGGCTAGTGAGCCCCAGGAGCCACCCTGCAAAGGACTCGAATGGAGGTCAGGGTCAGCGCTGCGGGGAACTCTGCCCCTGGGGTCAGGGGCACAGTCAGGCACCCAGGGACCCACCCTGCAGTCCAGGGACACAGAGGCCCACCCCCAGGGTCCCTCTCTCCCAGGCAGGTCAGCATTGACAGGGGGTAACTGGACAAATGGTAAAAACACATCAAATTCACTGCAAAAACACTGCAAAACAACCCCGGCTTGTCGCATGCTGGCCTCCCTGCCGGGAAGCACCCCCTCGGGGCACACGGCTCACACCAGGCACACGCTCTCACGTCTCCTGTGCGGGTGGCCCTCGAGGCAGAGTTTGATATTCAAAAAGAGGTTAACCATGTATTATTCATGATGAATGAAGCGAACATAGCACGGATAACCTCTCCTCAAATATCCCTGAATATTCTGAAATGAAAACCACGGCCGCTTCCCCACCGTCGTCGTCGTTGCCTCCTCTTCTCAGGGTGAGCCGAGTCCCGGGGGCCGGGGAGCCAGGCGTTCCCGTCCTGTAAAGAGAGCACGCGTGTGGTCTCCGTCACCCAGCCCTGCGCCTTGGCCCCAGCGCCCAGAGGCAGCCCCGACACCGGGCTCCGCGCCCCCCACGTTACAACCTCGCTCAGGGAGACTTCCAACGCGGGTTCAACTCTGAAGTAAAAATGAAAGAAGAATCTGATGACCAGAATGGCGCCCTGGAAACCTATATGATCTCGTTAACCAATGTCACCCCGATACCTTTAGTTTTTAAAAATTAGTACCTGAATCGATCAGTCAGTAAATAAACCAGATCGATGCGTGCGGTAGGATAAGCAGAGCCATCACGGACAATACCTCCCCTGACAGAACGGGGCACCGCGGGTCCTGGGTCAGGGTCTCCAAGGCAAAGGTGGCCTGGGTCCCAGGAACACGTCCTTCGGACTAACTGGAAGTGGAGGATCACAGAGTTAGAGGGCCCAGCCACCAACAACACCGCTGACCCAGCCCCTGACCAGCCTGGCCCTGGGCAGACACCTGCAGCCTCTCCCAGAAGCGGGTCATGGACGTGGGCAGCCCTTTGGGGCATCTGTGATTCTGGAGAGGCATCAGCGCATGGTGTTCTTCCATAAAGCGAGCCCATCCCAGATCACCAGGGTTCGCAAATCAGAGGGCGGCCCGTGGGTTCTGGGGAGGCCTCGGGACAGGCGGCATAGGGACGGTGGGGGTCAGCGGGGACACAGCGCAAGGAAAGCACATATCTCCAACTCTCTAGCCCCAAACGGTTCCGAGTGGCGTCCACTGACCAGCAGCATTAGCATCACTTGGAAACTTGCTAAAAATGCAGAATCTTGGTCCCTGAATCAGAATCTGCCTTTTAACAAGATCCCTAGGTGATGAAAATCTTAGAAGCATTTTAGAGTTTGAGAAGCACAACTCTAGCCAACACTCCATACGCACGCACACACGCACGCACGCACGCACACCCCAGAGGTGCCGTTGACCAGTGTCTTATTACTAAAGTTTGTGTCCCGTGGGAGAGAGAGTCTCTAAGATAAAGTGGATCCAAAAAAAGGGCGCGTGGCCATGCCACGTCCTTCAAAAATAAACGGAACCCTCCAGGGACGGCTGCTCAGAAGCCCCAAGCAGTAGTAGAGGCAGGTAATTGTGCTGTGTTTCCTTAATGTTTGGCCCTCCTCCAGGAAGCCTTCCACGCTCTGAATGTGTGCCAAAGGTCGGGGGCGGGGGGCCACCATCTAGCTGCCTAGAGAGATGCTTGGCACCAACATCTCTTCCTGGAATTCCTCGTGGCTAAGATTTAATACAAGAAGAGAAAGACAGATGAGAAATTATCAACATCTTCCAAATGGCCCCAAACGCCCGCTCTGCACCTCCACCCCGAAGCTGGTCTTAGTGTAAAGGGCAGCACGCTGGCGGCTGAATTGGTGACTACAGATCCCCAGGAGAGGCGTGCGCCGCGGGGCAGGCACCCGTGTCCTCGGGCTGAGGTCGGCGCTGGGCTCGAGAGAACATTGTGAAGCACATTTGGATACTAAAACAATGGTTGTCCGATATTAATCACCATAAATAGAGAGACCATACTACGGACAGCCATTCTTTAAGCACCAAAGATCTTGGCATCTTCTCCAAAGTCCGTGTCCCTTCTAGAAAGTTCTTCTCAAGTGCTCCCCAGACAGTGAGGGTGAGCAGATCCGCTTCACACAGCAGGAGAAGGCACGTGCTTGGGGGTCAGTCACATCCCTCAGGTGGGGGGAGGGGCACGGATACCAACGACCTGTCCCAAAAGTTGGCTCCAGGTCCAAGAAGTGCCTTCAAGAAGCAGGCCCGTGAAGGCCGCGTCACCCCTAACACACACCCATGGCCAGCGCAGGCCAGCGGCAGCACCCAGGGTCCCACTGGCCTCTTGCCAAGCACGGCCTCGCCTCCAGGGTCCTGAAGGTTAGGGCACAAGTGCACCCCACACAGGCCAGCGGCACGCTCTCTCCTCCCCACCCCAGCACCAGCCCCGGGGAGGGGCGGACGCTCACATCTCGATAGAACTTGCCATGGAGCCCAGGAAGTCCGCCGAGGCAGGGCTTGATACTCAAAAAGAAATTGTCCTTGTATGATTCATCACAAAAGACGCGAGCACACCAAGGATAATTTCTCCTCAAGTATGAAACAGGAGCACGGACAGGACCACCGGCACCTCCAGGTCTGTGGCTCAGGGCTGGACAGTGACGGAAACTCAGAACTCCAGACACACACACACACACACACACACACACACACGTGCACACACACCCCACAGGCATGGTGCATGCCCCATAACCCACTCCTCACTCTGCTTGGCGTCTGCACCCAAGAGTCCTTCAGAAAGTGGATGGTGGCTGAGGCTGAGGCCGAGGCCAAGGCCGGCCCCTCTCACAGGGAGCCAATGCTCTTGGTTTTCCAAATGCCGCCCCGAGAAGGGCTTAGCTGGTGCGCTTGGTTGCCGCCATTGTAAATACAGCATAAACTCCGGGCTCCACAATCCATCCCCATACCTGAGGGGGCATTTGACGTCCACGTGTGGACATTGCTCCAAAATGCCCAGGAGATAATTTACCACCGCCACCACCACCACCGCCACCACAGGCTTCAAGGCTACGGCGTGGGAAGGGCTGAGGCCAGGCTCTGCCCTGCGCCTTGCACGAGGTCTAACTCGTTTCGCCCCAGCAGCCCCCCGTGCCCGTGGGACACGTGGGACAGAAGGCCCCACACGATGAAATCCTGGCCCAAGGTTGCATGGTTAGTAAGTGTCAGAGGCGGGATCCAAACACAGGAAATCGAACTCTACAGTCTGCGCTCTTGATACTGAAAAAGTGGATGACCCTGTACGATTCGACATGAGTAAAACGAACAGGACAGGGATAACCACTCTCCAAGTACCAAAGTTTAGCACGGAAAAGAAAGCCACTGCCTGGGGAGGCCTCGGCACGTCTTCAAGGCGCAGTCCTGGGGATGAATTAGATGCTGAGGGTTAGTGGGCCGGGTCACACACACTGAGCACAAGCATGCGGGCTCGAGCACTGAACACCAGAGGGAGGACACGACACCACCCCACACTGACACTGACCTGGGGGGCGCGGACTGGGCCACACACAGCGCATGCCTGCTCACCCCACCCCCGGCCACACAGAACAAGGACAGGCGGTGTGCCCCAGGCCACTGCCTTCCCTACAGTCGGCCGTGTGGCTGAGACATCATCTCTGGAGAGTGGCGACCCACGAGCAAGGTGCCACACACCGAATGGACACGCACTGGCATGCACACACATACCGCATCCCTCGCTGAGTGTGCACTGGGTCAAGGTTTGATACTCACAGAGAGCTTGCCCTTGTATATTCTATGTCAAAAAACCGAATATACAAAGGGCAACCTCGCTGTAAGTACCAAACAATAGCATTGGGCAGGTCCACCGCTATCGATCCCGGGGCCGGCCTCGACTCCCGCGGTTGGTCCTAGAGAGGGGGTGGGAGATGCAGGATCTGCAGGCCAGAGGGCACACACCTCCTGCCAGGTGTGTGCCCACGGGTCAGCTCTCCATCCCTCAGAGTCTGGGGAGGGGCAGATGCCATTGCCCCTCAGTGAAATTGGCATCATTTCCAGGCACCCGTCCAAATCAGAACTTGTTCCCGAAATGGAGCTCAAGCCCATGGCCTTGGAGCGCACGCAGAGCCCAGCTTCTCAGTTTCTGCAGAACAACAGTGGGTACCTCCTCCAGAAAGTTCTGCCGACAGTGTATGGGCACCGAGGGCACAGGGACTGGGTGAAGGGACATAGTATAGAAGCAAAGGCCCTGTGGCCAGTGTCTGCGAGAGATATGACTGCCAATGTGTTCCCCAGGGCCCGCCCCCTCCTCACCACCCTCCTGAAGCCATGCTAGGAAAGGTCTGCTACCGAAAAGGATTCAGACCCCACGTGCCACGTGCCTCGAGAGAGAGCAGACCTATGGCCAATCTCCCATGGTGGCCTCTTCCCAGGAGTTCCCTACCCTACAGAAGGAGTGGGACTGAAGGCTACAGGTGAACAGGTGGGCTGACTCATTCCCCTCCCAATCGCCCCACCCCGGTGAGGGGCTCACCTCTCTCGGACGATGTTCATTCTCCATGACAGGGGTGTTGCAACACCCCTCTTCTGATGCTGGTAGTCAAGGTGTGCAAGGTGGACAGTCACACGGCCCAAGAAATGTCTCCACCAACACAGCCCCAGAGACAGCTTTCCTGGCCAGCATCCTAGACATGAGCAGATACAGGAAGTCAGAGGGCCAGAGGACAAACATCAAGACAGAAGCCCTTCCCTCTGACCTTCCAACATCCACGTACCTGGTCCAGGGAGACAGATGGCTCTCCCCCGGCTTTTCCCTAGAGCCGTGCAGATCCTGTGGAGGACACTGTCTCCAGGTGGGACTTGAACCACAAATCACACACAGAAATAGCTCTTACAGATTCATCTCAGGGGCCACACGGAGAATGTCCACCAAACACTGACGAGGAGTAATGATGAGCAAATCTCAGCTTCTTCCCAAAGGCAGATGCCACCTCCAGGAAGTCCTCCAGGATAGAGTCACAGGAGTTAGTTAGTCAATCAGGCTTGAAACCATCATAAATAAAGTCGGTGCTCTGTGGTCCACTGTCACTCATGTGTTACCCGTGACACATGAGCTCCACGTGAGGAAGTCTCCTGGGTGTGCTTGGCACTGACATAGGGCAGGTATACATACTGTTCATCTTTAAAAAAGCAAACCACCATTGAACCAGTGCAGGCAATAGGTGGCCCACCCAGAAGGCTTGGCCTCCGGGGAGTCCCTGAGGAGGAGCTGGGGGGCACCATCACAGAGGGAAGACATCCACATTCAGGCTGGGAAGCCAGGACATACCTGACGTGGCTGACATCAGCGACCCTGTCCTGAAGGCTTCTGGGTCCAGGTGCCTTCCCGGTCAGTTTGATACGCAAATAAGAGTCTCCCCTGTACATTCACCATTAATAAAGTGAACATACAAAGGGTATTCTCTTTTCAAGTACCAAAGAGAAGCTCCGGTGAGGACCACACGCGCCTTCCACAGGAGGTTCCTGGAGGGGG
>NW_005369964.1:1899510-1902200 GCF_000412655.1 Myotis brandtii
CGGGGAGGGAGGGCCAGTGACAACCCCACACCCTGCATGCTGTGAAGGGACTGTACATGCCAGGATCGCTCCAAGATAGGTTTGTCTCCCCAAAGACAGGCCAAACCCGATGGCTTGGCAGAAAGTGGAGGTAAAGGAATCCCCTATGACATTCCTTCATGGCCCACAACCACCCTGGGGCAAGAACCATGCCTCTGCCCAAAGCCACCGCCTCCAGCAAGCCCACCCGATGGCACACAGGCTGGTGGGGGTTAGAAAACATGATAGCATGCATCATTAAAGAGAAAAAGCAAGAAGGAAAACCAACACACTCCACGACTGCCCGCACACTCACAAATCGCGAGGCAGTGCTAAGACAAGCGGCCCTTGTCCTGAACTTGGCATTGCGAGCAGAAAGCCACCTGAGCTGCTACTCAGAAGTGCTCATCTGTGCAAGATCCACCAAAGGGAGAGGAGACCCCCAGGCCACGCTCTCTACTTACACAGAGGATGAAAATGACCTAGGGAATGCCAGTCTTTCCATCACAATTGGCAACGATGGAAGATGCCTGTGGACAAGGTGGCACTGCGGCTTCAGGGTCCCAGTGCCCAGTCCCATAAGTCACAGCACTTTGGGGCACCAACACCCCTCCCCTGCCTCTGAATGACATGGACATTAAGGCCCAGAAGTCAGCCCAGGGATGAGCTAAGTTTGGAGGGTAGGTAGACCAGATGACCCAAATTAAAATGAGACCCTAACTTTGCTGTTGGCCATTCTGTCGCCTGCCCGGGAGAGGGACGGACCCTGAGGTCACATCTCAGGGCTGGGCATCATGTCTGGTGAGACTGACCAGAGTAGCAGCTCATGGGCACTGTTAAGAAAGCACCACTTTCTCAACAGAACAGCAGCTATGAGAAGAAAACCACTGCATCATCTCCAAAGTCATCATTTCTTCCAGAAAGGTCTCTGGAGGATGCATGGGATGAGAAAGGTGAGAAGACCAAGTCACAGACAGCAGGAGAGAGGCGCATGCCCTGGGCCAGCCATGCTCTGGCACTGGCCCCCGCGGGAGCAGTCAGCCCTGCCTCTAGGGAGCCTCCCCAGGCAGGTTCTGCCCTCTGGAGAGAGCTTGCCCTTGAACACACATCACAAATAATAACAACGGAAGGACAACCTCTCTTCAGGGAGCAAATGATACCACCGGTGGCAAAGCTACTCTCACGAAACACAGTTGGCATCAGGGGGAGGAATAGGTGGAGGTGGAAGAGGGCATAGAGGGGATAAACGGTGGTGGAAAAAATTAGATTATATTACATTTAAAATAATAGGAATAAAATCCTTCTGACTGGAAACAAAAGTTGGCATCAGCTCCAGGAGTGAGCCTAAGGGAGGGGATAAACGGTGGTGGAAAAAATTAAATTATATTACATTTAAAATAATAGGAATAAATCCTTCTGACTGAAAACAAAAGTTGGCATCAGCTCCAGGAGTGAGCCTAAGACAAACAGATCGATCATGCCTCCATTCCTTCCAGGTCCCGGGAGTGGTCCCCCACTCCCCCTCTTCCTAAACTCCACAGCCCTCGCAGTGCTCTCTAAGGTTCCAGCGGAAGAGGGTAAGTCCAGAAAACGCGTTATAAACTCGGTAACACAGAGAACAAAGTCCACTCCAGGTCAGTGAAGCCATACAGAGTCTAGCGCTAGCCCCTCAACCACACAGTGCACGCGAGGGCGGGCGGCACACGGCGCATCTCACAGAGCTGGGGGGCTCCGGGGACCACGCTTCTTGGATGGCGACTTCACGTCCTCGGAGGTTTCCCAGCGGCATTTGATACTGAAAACGTGGATTTTCCTCTATGATTAATCGTAAATAATGTACTCATAGAAGGAGAATCTACCTTTTAAATACCAAGGAAGGACTCTGTCCTGGCGCTTGCGTCAAACATGACAGTGACACTGACACGGGGCAGACAAGCTCCCCCAGGTAACCGGGTCCTCCCCAGGTTGGCTTCGCTCACAAAGGCAGGTCCGCTCAGCCTACGCCTGACGGCCCCCGGCCTTCGCCCACCCAGGCCGAGGGGGCCAGGAGGGGGGCTCGCCCTACAGCCCCTGCCCGAAATATTTCCTAAGCAGCTTTTGATACTGAAAACATGGATTTTCCTCTATGATTATCTATGAATCACGTAAACATAGAAGGAATATCCACCTTTTAAATACCAAAGGAGGATCGAGTTCCGGAAAGGACACGCCCGCGCACAGCTCCCCAAAACGGAAGCCAAGTTGTGTCCAGCCCCGTGGCCGAGCTGTGGCCACACGCGGTGGCCCCTTGCCCCGCTGGCTCCTCAGCGACAGGGGGCTTCTCAAGGTGATGGTCGGCAGACATATGGCTCGAACGAAGCACATGTTCCGCCGTCCACCATCTTTCACTTCCCCTGGGTCGCTGGGCCCTGCTCGCCGCCCCCACCCCCCACCCCCGGCGTCCATCCAGGAACTGTTTCCAAAGGAGCGTTTGATACTGAAAACGTGGATTTTCCTCTATGACTAACCATCAACCACGTAATCATAAAAGGAAAATCTACCTTTTAAATACCAAGGAAGATGAGTCCTGGAAAGTGTGGACCTGCTCACGAGCCCTCTGAAATGAAAGCGACATCACACAGGAAAGACCGTGTAGTTGGTTGGCATGGAGAGACCCGGACGCCAGCCTCCAG